>NW_007728393.1:162040-173794 GCF_000696425.1 Galeopterus variegatus
TCCAGGATAACATGATCACACACCTACTTCACAGCCTCCAAAAGGCTACTCACAAGTCAGTGAATTATGACAAGCTTAGAGAAATCACTCAGAGATCCACTGAAAATCCCAATGAGTTCCTAACCTGCTTCTCTGAGGCTTTACATGAATACACACATATAGACCCAAACTCCCCTGAAGGCATGGCCCCCTTACACTCTCATCTCATTACCCAATCAGCCCCTGATATTTGAAAAAACTATAAAAGAGATCAGGCCAAATACCAGCTCCTGGCTAATGCCATCCGTGGCTCACATGCTCCAAAGCTGGCTGCCTCAAGAGGCAAGCCAACCGAGAACTGCTTCAAATGTGGTCAACTGGGCCACTCAGCATGGACCTGTCATAACCCATCCTCACTACAAATGGCCAGGTCACTGGGGGATTGACTTTGCCACACACCAGAGAGGGAGTGACCCAGTCCTCAACCTACAGTCTTTGGCTTCATGGCCATTCCTACCGGAGCTTCTCGGCTTTTCCCAGGATGAGGACTGATGATGCCCGGGCCCAAGGCCCCCACAGATATCACCATGCATGAGCCCAGGGTAACTCCCCTTGTAGCAGGTAAGCCAATCTCTTTTGTCATCAATACAGGGGCCATTTACTCTACCCTTCTGAATATGTAAGACCAATAACCCCATCCTCTATCACAATAGTAGAGGTCACGGGATCAGAAAACCAACCATGGATTATTCAAACCCTTTCCTGCACCCTACATCACACCCAATTTACACACAAATTCTTAATAATGCCTCAATGCCCAGCCCCCTTACTGGGATGGGACATTCTTTTCAAATTTAAAGCTACTCTTACCCTAAACACTTTAACTCCAGCTACAATACTCCTGTTATAGACTGCACCCAGACCTGGCCCCTGAGGCTTCCACCTTCCCCTCCCCTCCCCCTCAGACAAGGTTAATTCCTAGAATGGGACATTTCTTCTCCCTCCATTGCTACGCACCATTCCCCTATCCTTGTTAAATTACTGAACCCCTCTTTGTTCTCTAATGTCCCACAGTACCCCATCGCTAACAAACACCTAATAGGCTTAAAACCCGTCGTACACAAACTCCTTTCTTCTCATCTCTCACGGCTCACCCACTCGCCTTTTAATACACCCATCCTTCCGGTTATAAAGCCTAACAGCTCATACCATTTAATACAGGACTAATCCTGACATGCGCCGTTCCCAACAGCTTACTTGGGCAGTACTACCTCAGGGGTTTCAGGATAGCCCCCACTTTTCTGGCCAGGCCTTAGCTCAAGACTTATCTGAACTCCCCCCCCCCAGCCTCTAGCACTTTAATACAATATGTGGTTGACCTCCTCTTTTGTAGCCCCTCCTATGAGGATTCACAGGCCCACACTGTTGCTCTCTTTAATTTCCTGGCCTCCAGGGGAAATCGAGTGTCCCCGACAAGGCCCAAATTTCTTCTCCTTCAGTTCAAGAGTCTAATTTCTGAATTCCCTACTCCTACTGCAAAGGGTGAAATCCTTTCTTTCTTGGGGCTTGCAGGGTATCTTCGGCTTTGGATTCCTAAGTTTGGAGTGCTAGCAAAGCCACTTTATGACGCAGCCTGAGGGGATCCTGCCATTCCCTTAGATCCCACAAAGCTCATTAATTCTCCCTTCCAGCGATTAAAAGCCGCTCTCCTCACAGCCCCAGCTCTATCTTTCCCAAGCCTATCTTATCCTTTTATCCTATACATCACCAAAACCCAAAGACTGGCAGTTGGGGTTTTGGGACAAAAGGCAGGAGATATTTTCTCCCCAGTTGCATATCTCTCTAAACAACTAGACACCACATCTCAAGAATGGGCCCTTGTTTACGAGCCTTGGTGGCAGCCACCCTTTTAGCACAAGAAAGCTCTAAACTGACTTTTAAACAACAGTCAAGGGCTGGCCCGTGGCTCACTCGGTAGAGTGCGGTGCTGATAACACCAAGGCCCCGGGTTCGGATCCCATATAGGGATGGCCGGTTCGCTCANTCTTTAATTTCCTGGCCTCCAGGGGAAATCGAGTGTCCCCGACAAGGCCCAAATTTCTTCTCCTTCAGTTCAAGAGTCTAATTTCTGAATTCCCTACTCCTACTGCAAAGGGTGAAATCCTTTCTTTCTTGGGGCTTGCAGGGTATCTTCGGCTTTGGATTCCTAAGTTTGGAGTGCTAGCAAAGCCACTTTATGACGCAGCCTGAGGGGATCCTGCCATTCCCTTAGATCCCACAAAGCTCATTAATTCTCCCTTCCAGCGATTAAAAGCCGCTCTCCTCACAGCCCCAGCTCTATCTTTCCCAAGCCTATCTTATCCTTTTATCCTATACATCACCAAAACCCAAAGACTGGCAGTTGGGGTTTTGGGACAAAAGGCAGGAGATGTTTTCTCCCCAGTTGCATATCTCTCTAAACAACTAGACACCACATCTCAAGAATGGGCCCTTGTTTACGAGCCTTGGTGGCAGCCACCCTTTTAGCACAAGAAAGCTCTAAACTGACTTTTAAACAACAGAAAAGGCAGGAGATATTTTCTCCCCAGTTGCATATCTCTCTAAACAACTAGACACCACATCTCAAGAATGGGCCCTTGTTTACGAGCCTTGGTGGCAGCCGCCCTTTTAGCACAAGAAAGCTCTAAACTGACTTTTAAACAACAGTCAAGACCTTCTCAGCCATAAGGCCAAGTCAATTCTCTCCCTTTCCTGCCTACAACTTATTCACCTTACTTTCACTGAAAACTCCCAGTTCTCTTTTAAACCTTGCTCTCCCTTAAAATCCAGCCACTCTCATCCCCAAACACTCACAACCCTTAAAACATAACTGCAGGGAGGCTTTAGACCTCTTTCCGAATCCCTTTCTGCACATCTCCCCGCATCCCATTACATGGTTCATAGATGGGAGCGCAACCTCCATGCCCACCCCCTGGGCAGGTTATGCCATAGTAAATCTAACACAAGCTATTGAGGCTGCACAACTCCCAAAGGAGATTGGGGATATACACTGCAGAGGACACCAAACCTCCAATGACCTCATAGTCCAGGGAAACCAACTGTTGGATATAACCATAAAACAGGCTACTCAATCACCAGGCTCCCACTCTTCCTCTCCTGCTCAGGTCCTTCTCATGGCCCCTATGCCCTTATCCCAATACACACTCCAAGAAATACAACACCTCCAACAGTTGGAGGCACAGAGAAAGGACAACTGGTATACTCTCTCCAGTCGCTATGTCCTCCCTACTACACAAGCTGAGCAAATCCTTTTAGATTTCCATAATTCAGTTCATACAGGCTATGAACTCCTACTATGCCTTCTTCAGCCCTTATATTACTCTCCCCACAGAAGGACATGCTATCTTCTAACATTAGTAGATACCTTTTCAGGTTGGATTGAGGCTTTTCCCTGCACTTCAGAGGATGCTACAGCAGTAACACATGCTCTCACCTCAGAAATCATCCCTCGTTTTGGTCTACCCACCAGTCATTCAGTCGCCTACAGGCTGCCCCCCGCAAACCCACAGGCCTCAGCCCCCTCGAACTTACATACGGTAGGCCCTTCACTCTCATACCTCTCCCAGCTCATTGCCTTTAGGCCAGTATCTCCCTACTCTTTCGCTCATTAGGGATCTTAGGGAACAGGCCAACCTTCTATTACCTCATCCTTTCCCTACCAACCCTCTCAGACTTTAAATTGAGCCTGGGACAACAAGTGTATATCAAAACCTGAATTCCAAAGCCCCTCTCACCCTGTTGGGAAGGGCCTTATACAGTACTTCTCACCACCCCCCATGGCAGTAAAAGTATTAAGAAAGGCCCCTTGGTACCACTTATCCTTGGTAAAACTAGCACCTGAGACTTTACCCAAAGAATCTGTTAACACCAAGCCAGAGGGGGTCCCTCTGCTCAACCCACAACCCAACATCTCCTTACACTTCATTCATTTTAGGACCCACAGAACTGAAAATCTCCAGGACCTTCGCTCTTCCCCCAATCCCAGAAGGACGATCTTTTCCCTGGCTTTATCCTCTCACTCTTGCAGCCCCGCTCCACGTCCCTCGCACAAGAGCTACTATTATACTATCTGTTCTAGTACTTGCTACAGGATTGGCAGCAGCTGTCCCAAAAGGGTGTAACATTATGGGAAGGGGGGGGGTGGCACTTCTTTAGGGGCGGGTGGTAGGATGCTTCTTAGCAATTTCATTGTGGCAATGTGCCCTTTAAATTCTTTTGGCTCCCTAACCCTTTGCATCCTTTCCATGTTTTTCCTCAGATCTCAGTGCTGCCCCCCACCTGGAACATGGAGGTTCCAGGTCCGCAGGGACGATGCAGTCCTCAGCGAATCAGCCTGGTCCCCGAGTGACTCATCTGTCTCCCACTTCGAGAGAAACTTTTTGTGTTCACCCCCCTCCCTTGTCAATGCAGCCCACAACGTTTCCACAAACGTCTCTTCACTTTCCTCTAATCTCACCTCAGTGGGCACTGTCAGCGTTGTGCGGGGCCTGCCCACACTCTGCCTTACTAACACCAAATGCTACCACTCACTTACCCCCTCCTCATCCATGCCCTAAAAACCGGAATATATTTCCTTCGTAAAACTACATTATCCTGTTGCCTGCCCCCTAAAGAGATTTCTTGCATATTCTTTTGGCTCGTCCCTGACATCACCCTCCAGACAGATGGAGAGATGGAGATGGGACTGGGACTAACTTTGGCTTCCCCCTCAGGAAGTTCCCCTGCTCCCGTAGGGCACTAATTGTACCTTTTAATTGGGGCAGAGATCCTTCCTGGAACTGGAACTGGCACAGTGGGCCTTGCTACTGCCTCTCAATTCTATCAAAAACTCTCAGAAGAACTAAGTATAGATAGCATCTCCTCCCTTCAGTGACAGGTCACCTCACTCGCGACAGTCAACAGTCACTTTACAGAACTGTCGGGCTCTTTACTTCCTTACAGCCTAGAAGGAAGGCACCTGCCTCTTCTTGAGGGAGGAACGCTGTTATTATGTAAATGAGTCTGGGGTGATCCAAAACAGCTTAAACCATTTTACTGAACCCTCGGATACCCTGGTTTATATCCCTACTAGGACCCCTAACTGTGCCTCATCCTACTTTTTGGCCCCTGTCTCTTTCAGTGTTTCTCTAATTTCTTGCAGGAATGTATGCAGGCTTTCACCAACCAAAAGGTCGCTGAATTGTTCCTGCAAGGAGGATATCAGCCTTTCAGAATCAGCGACCCCTCCCTGGAGGAATACAGCCTCCCCACACGAAACCAATACCCCACCACCTAAATCTTTTATTTTTTTTTCATATCTTTGCCCATCTCCAGCAGGAAGTAGCTTCAGAAGAACGAGACCTCCACCCTAACCTTTTTCCTATACGTAAAAGGCAGGAATAATAGATCTGCAACATAACCAGCACCACTTTAGACAAACCGAAGTACAAAAAGGCACCGCCCACCTCCTCCTCTCCCCTCCCCCCTTCGTTTTACAAGAAGTCTCCTGACTTAAACGGAAACCCCTTTTGCTTCCACAAGGATGCAGTTCTCCACCCTGATCCACATTAGCATAATGACCCTCCTTGATGGTATCACCCAGCTCTTGGCACAACATACCAACATAAGCTCTACCACCCCAACACCTGGTGCTGCCCACCATTTTCAGGGCAGCCCCGGCTGCCTTCCACTCTGAGCACAGCCTGGCAAATTTCTTTCTTTAATAAAGCTTGAATGGTACCTGGCATCTCGGCTTACTTTCTTTCAAATATATTAAAATAAACTTCACTTCTTTTTGCTTTTAAAAATATTGTTACTAGAAAATTTAAAATTACATTATATTTCTATTATATTACTATTCCATAGTACTAGATCAGTGCTGTCCAATAAAACTTCTGCTTATCCTTATTCAACATGGTGGTCATCGAAACTTGTGGACATTAAGCACTTGAAATGTGGTGAGACTGTAACCAAAATTTCAATTTCATTTGATTGTAATGAATTTAAATTTAAATAGCTAATAGGACTAGTTGCTACTGTATCACATATAGTACAGGTGTAGAGGCTCTGATAGCCCATATTGACCAAAATGGTTTTTAATATGTCAGAATTATTTGTATCTATATGAAACAGAAGAATGGGCTTGTATGAGGGTATTTTAAAAAGCCCATGGAAAAATAGGAGTAAAAGATAATATGAATCTTTCAACAAACCTTTTGAAGTACCTTCAGATATACTTTACCTGAATCAAAGAAGAAGCAGATGCTGCATACTGTTTTATACTTTTAAAGATTGCTTCTCCCTTAAATTGATGGAATAAAAGTGGGTGTCAGAGGACACCTGTAGTATAGAGCAGTGGTAAAGGGCATAAGCAGACTCTGGAGTCAGACTTGCTCATCTGAATGTTAGCCCTGCCACCTAAAACTATGACTCTGAATAAATGTGTAATTTTTCTATGTCTTAGTTTCCTCATCTGCAAAATAGGTTTATTACAGCACCAAACTTGTGAAGCAATTGTGAACTTTCAGAAAAATTGTACTCACAGAACTTGGAAAATGGAGCCTGTCAGAGCCCAAATAGTAAAACTCCACAAATTAGGTGCTACTGTGGTTGTCGTGATGTGTTGTGGATGATAAAGACATTCACAAACACATTAAGAGATTAATTGCCTAGTGAATTTATAAGAAAGGTTTCAGGATCCTAGGATTGTGCATTAAAAAAAATAATAATCCTGCCACCGAATCTTATGATGTCTATTTAGGTAGGACATAATTGAAAAGCATCAAAACCCATAGCTGCCACTCTCAGAAAATCCAGTTTGTCAATGAATACAATGTTTATTTAACATGGAGATTTTCCTTTATGAAGTTATTTAGCAATGTTTTCCCCAATTGCAGTATTTTCCCTTTTTTCTTTTCTTTTCTTTATTTTTGCAGCTGGCCAGTATGGGGGATACAAACCCCTGACCTTTGGGTTATAAGGCTGTGCTCTAACTGAGCTAACCAGCCAGCCCTCTAATTGCAGTATTTTAAAAATGATCAATTCCCTTAACAATAGTTTTTTATATTCAGATTTTATTACTTAGAGAAGAAAAATAAATACAGCTAACATTCAGTTACATTTCAAAATAAAAATGCAATTAGATAAATCTATTGAAATGCAAATATGAGCAAATTATGAATTGGTGGAATACCCCAGGTTTCTACTAGCATAAATTCTGCTAGATAATCAATGTAACATTCAGTTACATTTCAAAATAAAAATGCAATTAGATAAATCTATTGAAATGCAAATATCAGCAAATTATGAATTGGTGGAATACCCCAGGTTTCTACTAGCATAAATTCTGCTAGATAATCAATGTTATAAACTGTGTTTAGCTTTCCATGCTGCCACCTACAGTGGATGAGCCCCTATGTACAGCTGAAATATTACACACAATAAAAATGATGAAAAACTAGGCGCTGTCTTTATTTAAGATCATAAGATGCTGTAAGTGTATTGAATACTTTCAAAGTGCTGTGGTGCAGCTGTGACTCTACAACCATCAGTTTCTGGCTGTTGGCTGCCTTTTCCCTTAACTCTGACTTTGGGATGGGTAAAGAGGAAGGATGCCTGGGCAATGTTGGGATTTCGGCTCCACAGGAGTTGGGTATCTCTGATGTGCCAGCACTTATCACTCAACCTTTTTGTGACTCAATTCCTTCATAAGTAAAATAATGGTAACTGAATCAAAAGGTTGTTGGGAAGTTTAATCGTATTACTACAAATAAAGTGCTTAGAACCTTGTTTGAACATAGTAAATGCTGAATAAACATTAGCTACTTGTTATTAGTCTAAATCTTGATTGTAAGGATTGTAATTTTGATGGCATAACTTGAAGAAGTCAAAGGGGAATAGGCCTTTTAAAATTAGTATTCATAGAACGGGCTAGCTAAAAATAGTTTTAACAGATACCTAAACCACGCATACTACACAGCAAGTGGGAGTTGCTGTCTGTTGAGTCCTATGACCAGTGAGATTCTCTTAAAGTGTGTGTGTGAGTGACCAGGTAGAAAAAGAATTTTGTCTGAAGAATAGGTGTTAGTCCCTGCAGGTCCCAAAGTAAACTCACTGAAGATGCTCTTTAGGGCATGGGACTGTCCTGAAATTGACAGGGATGGGGTGGTGAGAACATAGTACAAGGGGATTTTTCATAAGATTTAGCAATCCCTACTTATATGTCAGACTCCGTTTAAGTGAATTCATCCCTTCCAGCAGGGAGGCATTTTGTTCACACTTAAATAATATGCTGCACCTACGTCTGAAGTCCCTTTGGAATTTAGCTGCAGGAATAATGAGCTTCTGGCTTACAACACAATAATGAACGTGTTTCTCTAGTGTCAGACGGGATGGAAAAGGTAGTTCCTACCCCTTAAAAAAAAACCATGAAGGCAAGGCCCAAATCAGGTTACAGATAAGGACAGTAGGAAAGGCAGTTGAAGAGAGGAAATGCCATAAAATTGTCTGAATAAAATGAGAAAACACACGCGGGGGTGGGAAATTCAAGGAGGAAAATGTCTTTTGTGTTCTGAAGGCCACGGGCCAACTTACTAGTTGCAAAATCCAACAGTGCTTATTGTCTTCTCTTTATTAACTCTGTAGTTTCCGTATACTGATTCCTGAAAAACTCTCTTCCCCAGGTATTTCTCCAAGAGTCTCCCTCTACTTTAGGGATCTAGTCTATTTGCCTTGTCCTTTTCAATGACCTCTCTTCGATGTCCACTCCCTACCCTCAGCCACCTTTCTTCTCATCTTCCTTCTTATTATCCACTGTTGATAATCACCTACCAAACCCTGATGGCACCTGTAATCTGGTCAGAAACCTGAGGGTCATCCCTGACGATGCCTCCTCCTCCTCCTATCTCCAAAGCCCCCCAAATTCTGTTGAATCTCACTTCATAACATCTCTGTAATCTGTCTACTGTCTGAATCAGCTCCCACTTACACCATGGCACCAGCATCCTCTGTGGTTTCCCTGCCTCCAGTCTTGGATGATGGAGTTTGGATGTGTTGTCCCCTCCAAAAGTGATATGGAAATCTGATCCCCAATGTGGCAGTGTTGGAAACTGATTGAGTCATGGGGGCGGATCCCTCATGAATGGATTAATGCTCTCCCTGGGGGAGGGGGAAGTAATGAGTGAGTTCTCGCTCTATTAGTTCCCACTAGAGCTTGTTGCTTAAAAAGACCCTGGCACCTTCTCTCTCTCTCTTGCTTCCTCTCTCTTGCTTTCTCTCGCCATGTAATCTGCCTGTACTTGCCAGCTGCCTGCCACTTTCCGCCATGAGCAGAAGCAGTCTGAGGCCCATGCCATATGCAGCTGTCCCAGAATCGTAAGCCAATAAACTTCTTTCCTTTATAATTACCCGGTCTCAGGTATTTCTATTATAGCAACACAAAACGGACTAAAACACCTTCCTAAAATCCATTCACTAAGCTGCAG
The DNA here is from genome assembly GCF_000696425.1 of Galeopterus variegatus. Classification (NCBI taxonomy): domain Eukaryota; kingdom Metazoa; phylum Chordata; class Mammalia; order Dermoptera; family Cynocephalidae; genus Galeopterus; species Galeopterus variegatus. The sequence goes on from NW_007728393.1 coordinate 171,541, forward strand.
ATAGGGCAATCCCCCAAAACTTTTTAAAATGGGATTTTTTGCTCCCCTGCTTTTTCTGGCTTCTTAATACCTTCAAGATCAAACCCAAATTCCTTTGTGGCATACAAGGTCTTTCAAAAAGAGGCGGTTCTCACATCTCTGGCCTCATCCCTTGCCGCTCCCCTCTTCTCCAACTCTATTCTCCAAAAACACTGAAATTACTTGTAAAACTCGCGAGGCAGCTTGGCTCTTTCTTGTCTCCTGGCTTTTGGATTATATGCTCTGTAGGTCTGACCATTCTGTTCGGCCTTTAGGTCTTAATTTTGCTGCATCTTGCCTACTCTTAAAGGCTGCATTAGGTTCTCCTTTGGAAGTGTTAACATTTTATGCAAATATAAGCATTATAAAAACATAGGCATGAATGGGACCTTTAACACTAGGGAAGGATTAAATATTAAGAAACAGCATCACGTGGATCACAAAAAAAAAAAAACCCCAACCTCTACCCTGGTAGTGAAAGGGCATCTCCTATGGCCAAGAGGGTGTTGAGAAACAGGCCAGTAGTGCCTGAGAGGACTTCGTAAGTTTTTGTATTTGTATTCAGTAATTTTTTTTTTTTTTTTTTTTAGATAACCAATGCATCTTAGAAAGTTAAGGATATAATAGTGTTGAAAGAAAAGATCTATTTTGTACACTAAACTCCAAGCAGAACTGGACTGTTAATCTTTCTCCTCCTTTCTAGTCCTTAAGTGTCTGGTCCTAATTCTCTTCAAGAACTCTAAGAAAAATAATTATTTTATACTGTTTTTGTCTTTTTCCGTGTCCGGCAACGGATCGCAACCCTCAGTGTTGCCCCCGTACCGGACCGGGGACCAGCAAAGGGATCGCAACCCTCGGTGTTGCTTCCCGCGCCACTTCCCGCGCCTCGCTCAGCCAGTGAGCGGGAACCGGTCCGTATGTGGGATCCGAACCCTCGGGCGGGAGCGCCGCTGCGCTTCCTAAGCGGCGCACTTTCCAGTGTGCCACCGGGCCGGCCCTTAAGCTACATTTTTATAAGACACATTCACTTGTAAGCAAAAAGACAAGCCACAGACTCAAAACAAAATGAAAACCTTACTTTTTATACATGTGGGTTCTTAGAAATAAGGTTATAATTATAAACACTTGGGGAACCATCTAGTTCAACTTTATCATAACACACAGCAAGCATCAGAACTGGACCGGAAGTTCACTGAGTTGCAGAATTAGTCATAAAGCCAATGAGAATTACTTAAAATTATGAGTTTGGATCCCCATACCAGCCAGCTGCCCAAACCCAAACAAACGAAAAAAGCAGAATTACTTAAAATTCTGAATTATAGAATTTTTAATCCTTTAGTTAGCTGAAAGAACCCTAGAAATGAGTTAATTGAGTAATTCTCAACCTTTTTTTTTGCCATCCCAATATATCCTCCTCTCCCTGAAGTAAAAATGACCCACTTCAGCAGTGATTCTCAGCATGTAGATAAGGGCAGGGGAAAGGAAGGAATAATCAGAAAAATGAAACTACTCTTCCTTCGTTAAGAATCACTTCTATCCAAAGCCTTCATTTCAAAAGTGACAAAATTAAGGGTCAGCAAAGTGAAGTGCTTTGCCCAAGGCCACACCCACAGAAGAAAACCTAAGCCCTCTAATTCTAAAGCAAAGGCTTTTATTCTGTCACAACTCCTGCCAATTTAGACATGAAGACTCAAGTGAAAAAACTGCATGGTTACCAGTATGATTATCTGCCCTGCTTAAGACAGGAGACCAGAGATCAAGACCAGCATCTGGATACGATAATCATAGTACTTCCTTCTCTTAAGGAAGGCAGTAGCTAGCAAGACTGCATGCTCCGTGAATGAACTAGCCTTCCATAAGTCACTGAGAAACACACACCCTCTCAGTAAATTCAAGATACCCCTAGCATTCCCTGCTTCTTTTTGTGTTACATGTGTGTGTATTTAATTTTCACAATGTGCGATATATTGCAGTGAGTGCACAATAGACAAAATTCTGCAATATAAGTGTATGAAGTAGTAAGCAGGGAAAAGGAGAGAAAGTGGGAAGCGGGAAGGGAGACTACAGGGAAAACCTGCATATTCTTCCTTTCCTTTTTTTTTTTTTTTTGTCTTTTTCCGTGTCCGGCAACGGATCGCAACCCTCAGTGTTGCCCCCATACCGGACCGGGGACCGGCAAAGGGATCGCAACCTTCGGTGTTGCTTCCCGCGCCTCGCTCAGCCAGTGAGCGGGAAC
>NW_007728393.1:174744-182989 GCF_000696425.1 Galeopterus variegatus
CCCCCCCCCCCGTCCCACCACCTGTGTTAGACAGGAGGGTTGTAGAGCTTTAATGTATCTACTGATCTTATCTTCAGCATAAACAAGCTTTTGACAGATGTGCAAGCCACTGCTGCCCCTACATCATTGTCAGGAAGCCAAATCCCCTCTCAAAAATTTTCAATTTTCAAAAATCTTACCACTCATAGATGATAGAATGTGAAGATCCCAGTACCATTTGCAGCTTTATTTCTTTCTAACATTTATAGCATAACAAAGTAAAAATTACATTTAAAAGTTAAAACGAGGCAGATTTTAGGGACAGTTAATTATCCTTAAACAAGATAGTTAAGATTGTTATTTGTATGGAGTTATCATCAAGGCAATTTTTTTCCAAAGTAGGTAAAATACTTCCTCCAATATACTCTTTTAAAAAAAATTTACTATTTTTTTTACATTCTAAGATGTTGCAGAGGGGGTGAGGGGGGTAAGGTGGGAGGAAGAGGAAGGGTGTTAAGGACCATGGCACCCCCTCATTCCAGCAGGGGAGCCCAGGTGGCTTTTGGCTGGTGCTCGGTAGTGGCGTGACTGGATGTGGACTGGTGTAGGGGCAGTGGATGAGACCCTGCCCGCCCCCCCAGCCTGGGGTGCTTCTGGAAGTGGCCTGGTGGTTGTTGTTGGGCTGGATGCAGATGTTGGGGGGGCATGTCTGAGTCCCTTGGTCCCCCACCTCAATACACTTTTCACCAGCTGAGAAAACACATCTTTGTTTCTTGAATAGGAAAATGGTAAACCATTTCTTCACACAGCTACTTAATTTATTCCCAAAAATGTTGGTTGTGATATCCTACAACCTGCATGATTTTTTCTTTGTATCCATGACACTGCCATCTGGCTCTCTTCTCTTCTACCAACTGCCTGGAGGCCATTAGCACAGAGGAAGAAGAGGAAGATGAGTCAGCTAGAAGACCAATAGCAAAGTGACCTGCACACACAGGTCACACATTTACTTGGTAAATGTTTGTTGAAGAATAATAAATATCTTAAGTAAAATATTACTCTATTGGTATAGCATAGTGGTATTAAAAAAGAAAAAAAAAAAGGGTGCTTTGTGAAGATACAGAGAATAGAGTCCGAATCCTGACACTGCCACTTATATCTTAAGTAAAATATTACTCTATTGGTATAGCATAGTGGTATTAAAAAAGAAAAAAAAAAAAAGGGTGCTTTGTGAAGATACAGAGAATAGAGTCCGAATCCTGACACTGCCACTTACTGTATAACTTAGAGCAAGTTATTTAACCTCTTGATGTCTCAGGTCCCTCATCACTGAAATCACTGAAAGAGTGTCTACCTCAAAGCTGATGTGAACATTAACAAAGTTAATATATGTAAAGTTCTTAAAACAGCACCTGGCCCATAGTAAGGGCTATATAAGTTTATGCTATTATTACTACCAGGCTAAGTGAGAAACTAGTAGGACTCACTTCTCTCTTAAGTCCTGGACTCAAAACACAGAAATAGGAACAGTTTCTCTTTAAGAGCTCTAATTTCCCTTTTCTATACCTGCTGTATGACAACTTGCATGCTAATATCTGTCTCCCATACTTCTCTCCATTAAATGCTGAGCTCATGAAAGAAACTGACAAATAATTGATAAGTCCCACCTTTCTTGGTTTATAATTCAATAAAGAATAGCTTCAGTTTTTGCATCTTCCACCCTATAACAACATCTGAGACAGCACCAAGCCATAGTTCCCACATGCTCTGTAACTGTGGCTTTAAAATTTGATCTCTCACCTCCATGATACACACACATCACCATTTCAACAAAAAGAAGTAACAGAAGAGAGAGAGAATGCTTTTATCTGTAAGTTTAGGAGAAGAAAGGCTAAATTAAACGTCAGCCCTGTAGGGGAAGAAAAGTGCTGGTTGGCTAAAATAGACCTCGTAAACAATAATCTAGCACTAAAAGATATTGATTGATTGCTAGCAAGAGGCAGTGTTTAGCAGATGTCTTAGTTTTCTTTTGCCTGTAATAGAATACCTGAAGCTAGGTAATTTATAAAGAAATGAAACATTTCTTACAGATCTGGAGGCTGGGAAGTCAAGGTTGAGGGGATGCATCTGGGGGTCTTCTTACTTGTGGGGACTGTTTGTACCGTCCTGAGGCAGCTCAGGGCATCACATGGTGAAAGGGCTGATAGTGCTAACATGCTGGCTCAGGTCTCTCCTCCTCCTCATAAAACCACCAACCAGTTCCACTCCCATGACAACCTATTACTTCATTAATGCATTAATCCACGAATGAATTCATTCATTCATGAGGGCAGACCCCTCTCAAAGGCCTCACCTCTCAACACTGCCATACTGGGGATTAAACTTCAACATAAGTTTTGGAGGGGACAGTCAAACCATAGCAGCAAATTTAATTCAAAACTTCCCCATTATTATTTCAGGAAATCAAGAACTCCACAGGATCAAATACTAGCTATAGGGCGCTGAGACTTATTTTCAATAGATACCCACCTTTTCCTCAGTGCGTATTATGTATAGGGCAAGACAAGGAACAGTCCTGATCTCCAAGGGGCTTCTTGCCTGGCCAATTTTAGACAAGGCAAGTTGTATTTGTTCCAAGGAATTCATAATCAAGATGCTCTGAGAGCAAAAAGAATGATTTTACTTCCTGGTGGGTGGGCTTCTTTATCCTGTCTTACACCACAGCAGTACTATGTCTCATTTCAGCAGTGACGTGAGGAAAAGAAACAATAGACTCTCTCAGGGTGAGCATATGGTTTGAACAAGTCCCACAGGTGATTCTGACATGTAATGCACCTCCTCTAGGGAGAGGCTTCATAAAAAGGGTAGCAATTCGACTGGATTGAAAAGGTAAGTAGATTTCAACAGGTACAGGAAGATGGGGTATAACAGGTTAAAGGGATAAAAAGCAGGGAGGAGGGAAGTGGGCTGCCTGTTGGGAGAACAGCAAATATACAAGGATGGCTGAGATTAGATAGTGCAGGGCTTAAATGCCATGATAAGGCTTTGGAAATATATTCTGGAGAAATGTGGTTTTCAAATTTGTTACTCCTAGGAGCTACAGGGCTCCACTGAAGACTTTGGGGTCACTAAGCTCTCTGCTCCTTCCCCACCAGAGATATAACCAGAGAAACTTCACTCTGTATTTGTGTTTATATTTGTGGGTTTGTGGGTGTGTATCATCAGCACATGATTTCTTCAAATGTTCTTTGAATAAAGGGAGTCTACGGCTTAAAAAAAGAGCTTGAACTGCCTCTGGAATTTTAAAAAAGCCTGACTACCAACCCGAACCAAATGAATCAAATCTAATGAGCACCTGGAACCACTATCACAGACTATGGAGTCTCTGAGGGACTGAAAGTGTGGTCCAGAGAGCAGCAGCATTAGGCAGACCTACCGAACCAGAACCTAAAGTTTTACCAAGATCTCTAGATGACTGGTGTGTATATTGAACGTTGACAGGCTTCAGCCCATTAGCAAAGGTCAGGAAGACAGATGGGTTTTTGGTCAGAGGGAGGAAGAACAGGGCAGGCAGCATGGCACAAGAGTTGTCTGTCTTAAGTGCTCCACACAAACGGAATGGAAGGTACTGAACTGAGTGCTGGGGGCTCTGGGCAGAAGGGTTGCCCTAGTCAGAAGCGAGTTTTTAAGAAATCGGTCACACAGAACACCTTGGTGGAAAGAGGTTGGGTAACCAAATAGAAGACTAAGCAGTTTATTTTTCCAGTTTTTGGGTTATTCACAAAATCTATTTTCCTTGATAAAACCAGTTATTCCCCCCCCCCCATCATTTGTGATCACTATTTCTATTAGGCATCTTCTACAAAATTCCTGATTCCATAGCTGTAATGAATACATGTTATCAAAAGGGAAGCAAATGAAAGGATCTATGTAGACACATTTTCTTCCTTACAACGCTCACAAGAGTAGAGTTATGACAGCACTTTCACATTATGTCATAATCCACTACTCAACGGCTTAGTTGTCTAAGGATAGTCCATTATGCCCTAGCTTTCACGTGAGATTTTGCAGTCTGTCCTTGTAAAAAATTTATGAAAGTGACTTCTAGCACTCAACTTGGTGATTTAATATCATACAAAGTTCATTAGTCATGGTATCTACATCAATTTTCTACAGTAGCTATTATAGCCTTTCAGATTTCAGCCACTGTCATCTCTCTTTGTGAGTAAAACAAACACAGATTTTACAGAAGATCTGCTACTTAAGAACCACCAATTTGTTGTATCCTTCAATAATTCCTGTCAACATGGGCTATCTTTGAGGGATTCAGTGGTTTTTGATTTTGGCACTGCTGCAATAGGGGAAATAACTTACACTGCCCACCCCAGCATACAGTGTCTGCTAATAGGTAGGGTTGTTGGCTGCCAAGCAGAATTTAATTTATCCACTTCTCAGTTTGCATTAACCTTTGAATAATAAAGCACAGCTGAGGCTGTTGCTGTAAGAAACAAACCAAGGGATGAATAATTAAAAACACCTTCCCTTACACTGCCCACCCCAGCATACAGTGTCTGCTAATAGGTAGGGTTGTTGGCTGCCAAGCAGATTTAATTTATCCACTTCTCAGTTTGCATTAACCTTTGAATAATAAAGCACAGCTGAAGCTGTTGCTGTAAGAAACAAACCAAGGGATGAATAATTAAAAACACCTTCCCCGCCTTGGAAAGACCAATCCCTAACCATTAGGGGAGCTTTAATTGTGACTGAACTATGCATTTAAAAAGGCTAATTGTACTCTTTATAAACCAAAACAAATGCTAAAGACATAGTGTGACTACAATATATGAAGTATACGAAAAGCAAAGCTCTGCAAGCACCAAGTAATTAGTTCAAATGAAAAAGAGTAGCCTGACTCAAAAAAAAATTTAAAGATGGGCACACTTATTGTCTAGATTCAGGAAAAAAAACTGCTTCTACTTATAAAAAGCTATTATTCATTTGATGCAGGTGGACTGGCTATAGCAGCATTTGAAAGGACAGAAATGTTAAAGCTGAAACAAAAAGTTGAGTACAGAATATATTATAGGACAACTCTATCTTTATTGAATCTGTCAAGTATTTATGCCAGCTGGGCTGCTTCTTTACTTTGATGGATTTAATTGTCCTTTGGGAAGATCAAAACGCAAATACAAATCTAACTGCCATATTTATGTGTTACGATCACAAAATACTTATTGATCTTTTATATAAACGTTGCTAGTATCTAATATTTTCAAACCAAAGAATACCCTATTTATCTGAATAGTTGGAAACAATCATCTGTTTCTAGATCTGCAACAAAGAGCAAGATATCCCCCTAAATCAAAGAGGGCAGTTTCCCCATTACTGACTTCAAAGTATTTATGTTTAATTTTTCTTACACTAGGAAGTTTTTTCTTATGCTTAGCTTTATTTTGCTGAACTTAAGGCCCTTTCCTCTATTTCTCTTCAAAAGTCACTTTGTCGGTGCCTTTCTGATAACCTTTCAGTTACTAAAAAGTTAGCAGAAATTTTTTTTCTGTACCAATTCTATGGCTTTTTAAAACGGCACTTATTTTCCATTTTTATGCTGCTTTTGCTTCTCTGTATCTTCCCTAATTTTTTTGTATACCTAACTTAAAGATGATTCTCTGCACATAAGTAAAAGGACCAAATGAGAACAGAACTGGATTTGTTATTATAGCAAAGACCAGCTTCTCATCTAGGGAAACAGAAATATTACTTTTTTGTTCTTGCAGGTTATACTCTTAATATTTTCCTGTTTCACATCAGTTCTTGATGTAAGAAAACTAACCACTGCCTTATATTAACTTGTTCCCTGCTGGGACCCAGAAATCGTTCTATTCTCCTCGTTATTAGCCACCATCGGATAAAGATGTTCTTATTGTTTCTTTTGAACATTACTGTGCTTTTGTTCTCATCCTCTAATTGCTAGATATTTGTTTAAATTTCCTTTGGTGGTCAGTCCTTTGCCATTTTCTCAGAGTTAGCCACTTTGTAACACTTGGTTTCACTTCCACACAGCAAAATAAATGATCCCTATGCCAACAGGTGATGACTTCTATCTCTATTAAAGCACTTATCTCAGGTTACATTTTTGCCTGCCTTTTACAGAGTAGGAGTCCCTTGAGGGCAGGCAGTGGCTCTTATTCATCTTTGTATCCTAGGCAGCTGTAATGGTGTCTGGAACACAACAGATACTCAAAGAACACACTTTGATTGAAAGCGTGAATTCACAAAGAATTGACACTTCCAACATGGATAAAAAGTGCTGAGGACAGAGCAGGTACTGAATAAATACACGATTAACTGTTGGGGCAGGGGGTGGGGGGGTATTTTTAAAAGTAAACTATTTAAAAAGTTTTAGATTTACAGAAACACTGCAAAGATAGTGCAGAGTTCTCACATTTGTTCCTATTATTAACATCTTACATTAGTATGATACATTTGCCACAATTAATGATTAGATAAAGTCCATACTTTGAGATTTTCTTAGGTTATACCTAATGTCCTTTTTCAGTTCTAGGATCCCACTTAGGATATCACATTACATTTAGTATTCATGACTCCTTAGGCTCCTTTCTTTTGAAAAAATAAAAAAATAAACCAAGTTGAGCAACTGGGTGTGTGTGTGTGTGGGGGGGTATACAGAAACACTCTGTACTATCTTTGTAACTTTTCTGTAAATCTAAATTTATCCCAAAATAAAAATTTTAAAAATTGATCCTGGAAATGATAACATCTTTTTTGGGCTTCCTTTAAAGAAAATTCCTATGTGTACAACTATATTCCTATATGAACAATATGTTTAAAATCTCTCTCTGTCGAGATTTTCCCCAAATACTGTCAAATGTTTTATATTAGCTACACCCTAGTACTATTAATGACGCTGGTAATATGATAGTACTTACCAACAGTGTTAGTAAAATACTAAAATTTAAAATTACTTGTTTTTTGGAAGATGAGAGGTATGGGAAAGAGGTGAGGGTAGGGACATTTCAACTGAATCTGTTCACACTCAAGTTAAACTGTCCAAATTCAGTTTGCATGATCCTTTCCTCCTCCAGACTCTCAACCCCTCCATGGTATATTAGTGTTTTAAAATTTTACTAAGCTGAGTGAAAATGGATATACAATAAAAAAAAGTTAGCTGGGATGCCAATGGCTACTTTCCAGTGTACTAGGTCATGATATTTTAGGAACTCAAAATACATTCCCAAATTCACCACCCTTTTATCCAGAGACTATGGAGGAGGTATGTCATTCAAGATTTTGTTTGAATCAAATGTGTCAATGGAGTACTCAAGAAAAATAATATAAAAACCCTGGTAATGGTTAAGATTTGGTCAATGGTTGTTTATCAATTCTGTAAGCCCTGCCATATTCTCAGTTCCATAAGTCCAGGTGTTCATTCCTGTAACTTTCTGTATGTAAACAGTACAGAATGAATCACTGTCACCACATAGCTCCAATATATTAACATTACTGATAGTTGCTAAAACTACTTTTTAATATTATAGCCCCAAAACATCTTCTTTCATTGTTATAGTTGTATGTCAAATGTCAGCCCATGAAGATCAGTTAGAATGAAAACTGCTAAGAATGATGAAGTTTGAGGAGAGACCTGAGAAAGAAGTGGGACTGACTAGGCAATTAGGTACTCCAGCATTCCTGCATATTTGACCATTGATCCTTTCATTAAGTCTTGAGGATATACACATGCTGGAAAAATACAGAATAAAAAAAGGAAGAGAGAAAGAGGGAGATAAAAGAAAGGAAAGAAAGGAAAGAGGAAAAAAAGTAGGAGTTAAAGCTGTTTGGAACCACTAAAATGTGGCAGAGTAGATTTACAATTTATTATTATATTTATAAAAGCTGGAAGAATTCAATTTTCTTGTCCTACTCCAGTTTGGGCCCTGATGAACACAAAATTTAATTTTGTTTAGATAAAGTGTATTGTATAATATATATAAAAAAGGACAGCAGCTATTCAACAACAACCATCTGAAGCTGGGTAGGGCTGCAAGGTGGAGGCAAAAAAATGAATGAAAATTATCCAATTATAGGATTCTTATTTTACTGAATGGACCCCAAAGCAGGGAACAACAGCTTCTCATATGTTTATGAAAGTTAATACACACAATTAGCAAATTGCTAGCTAAAATAATAATGAAAGAGGACAATAATCACACTAATTTTTTTTTTTTTTTTTTTTTTTTTTTTTTTT
>NW_007728393.1:183370-199640 GCF_000696425.1 Galeopterus variegatus
GTACCGGACCGGGGACCGGCAACGGGATCGCAAACCTCAGTGTTGCTCCCGCGCCTTGCTCAGCCAGTGAGCGGGAACCGGTCTGTATGTGGGATCCGAACCCTCGGGTGGGAGCGCCGCCGCGCTTCCCAAGCGGCGCACTATCCTGTGCGCCATCGGGCCAGCCAATAATCACACTATTTTGCAGGCATCCATGACTTTCTCTAACTGCCCCCACCAAAAGGTTCAGAGGCTTTTATCCAAAGCAAGACAGTCACCCATCCTCACTGCTAAGTCCAAATGACTGTTAAGGGAACATCTTGCACCACATCCAGTGGTGATATTGCACTGTGTTTGTCTGTGCTTCTCACGGATACACATGATGCTACAATTTTCCTTACACTGGATGACGAATATTATTCAGTTTCAAGAGGGTTTTTCTTCAGGAGTGATATGTTCACGAATTTTAAATAATAAAGTACACTGTCAAGCTTTGGTCCTTTTAATTTTTTTATTTAGAAAACCCCCCCAAACTGGTGGATCAGAGCGTAGATTCTATAATCAGTCATTTACCATCTCAGTTTAACAAACACAGGGTTACTAAAACATCTTCATCAGATTTTATTTACATTTAAATGCAAATCTATGCTTTAATGTACCAAACTTCTTTAGAAAAGTATTTTACTCTTTAGTAATATAAAGAAATCCTCAAAATATATTAAAAAGAAAAAAGATACAAAATGAAATTAATTTACTTGTTACCTTATTCATATATTCAACAAATATATACTAAGCACTGCTCTACATGCTGCAGATTCAGCAGTGAACAAATCTCACGTTCTTCATTCCACAGAACTTATATCCTAGTGAAGGGAAGATAACAGTAAGCAAATAAACAAGTATGTACATAATATGTCTGATGCCATGAAACGATGGTGAACAATAAAACAGGGTTGGTGAAGGTGGTGACTCCAGATTATTTTTTAAAACATATATGTAGAGAGCGCAGCCTTTGCAACACCAAGGTCAAGGGTTCAAAACCCCGTACCGGCCAGCCACCGAAAAAAAAAACAGAAACAAAAACAAAAATGTATATGTAGAATGTTTAAGTATTTACCTTGTGAAATTTATCTTCTTCCACAAGATGCATTTTTCCATTCCAAAAACTAATCAACAAAAGCGCTTAAAAGTGTATTAGCACACACACTGCTTTCTTTGTGAAGTGTAATATTTCATTGTATATTCACAGCTAGCTAAGGATTTATAAAACATCAAGAGAAACTGTTCTAATTCAATGTAAGAGTTCTTCTATTTTAGGCTAACAATTTATTCACTGCAAACACAATTACAATGTTTATGACCACAGCATGCTAAGTATCCATGATGTAATTTTTAAAATGGTAATTTTGTTAATGATTATATCTCTTTAGCTCAGCAGAATAATGTTAAAATAAACACAGAGAATATTTTCAATAAAAGAAACAATAAGGAATTTAACTCCAACTTCCAGGGCTAAATCAACACTACAATTGAAAATACTAAACTTGGACACTCATCAGTTAAAAAGCTAGTACAATCCAATTTGATTATTCCTGTAACTTCATGTATGATGTGGGCAGCAGCAACTCATAGGACAGCTTTTATAGTACACAGAATGTGAGCAACAAAGAACAGTTTATTAAACACTGAATACAATAAAACTGAAAATCAAACCATTTAGATTCATTAAATTTAAATTGTGGGTCAGTATCTTTTGGTGGTGTTCTAGTGCCAATTACATAAATCTGAGATCTAGAATAATAATTATATTTAATATCTATGCCCACAGAAGCAATATCAGTCTGAAGAAAATACTCAGTTGTCAAAACATTAGCTCTATTTCTTAAATTTCAAAAACAACAGCAACAACAAAAACCTCAGACAGGTGATAATCCACTTCTTAGCACACAGAAATGGAAACCAATATCAATCAATCAATCAATCAATGTCTCAATCTTTTGGTTGGGGGCGTGATAATCCACTTCTTAGCACACAGAAATGGAAACCAATATCAATCAATCAATCAATCAATCAATCAATGTCTCAATCTTTTGGTTGGGGGTGGGGGGACTGGCTGATACAGGGACCAAAGAAAGCCTGGACCTTGGTGTTTTCAGCACCATACTCTAACCAGTTGAGCTAACCAGCCACCAGCCCAGAAAACCAGTATTCATAAATGTATGTTGGATAGAGAAACAAAAATCCACCTTACAAAGCAAATTTATTTGCTGTGTCTCTTAGGCAATGCAAAAAACAATATGGGAAGGGAAGGAAGAGGCAAATTAGCTCTAACACTATAAAATAGATTATAACTCATATAGTGAATGAAAAGGAAGCCTCGGGTATTCCTTGCTTTTGCTTGGATTGGTAGTAGTCCATTTCCAACATTGATATGTTGCCACTGACTAAATAACATCTCTAATTTTAAATTTAGAATCTTATCCAAATGGTGGATGACAGGTCAATTCATGTTTTTAACTTCTCTGTTTAAAAAGGCTCAACTTATTACAGACACATTATGAGTGTTCACAGGTTTACCCTTAATGCTCTGCTTGCCAACTTAGTGGCCTGTATGTTCATTATGGTAACTAACAATAGATGAGAAAGTTACATTTTTCAATGGCACAATATTATGATGTAGTATATTTCCCTCAGAATAGTGTGTTCTTCTACAACAGTCTCAATGCCAGGAAAAATTAAAGACATGCTTATGTATTTATGTAAACCCTGCTCACATGGATTTCAGACAGAGTTGCATGTCTTACTGAGAAATCCAGCATAAAATGGTGGAGATCCATTTCCCTTTCATGGTTAATCATGAAACTCTGCCACTTATATATTGGCAGGCTCCTGCTCATCCATAACCAACTGATCTAAGTTTTGATTTATTGATGAGAATTTAAGAAATGCATTTTACTCAATTTAACTATGCTGCATATTAATAATATAGTTATAAAGGCAGATCAAGAGAAATACATTAAAGAAAGAATGACTGGAAAGAGAATGGGATACTCTTCCTGAGAATGTTGCTAATGAATTTCAATTAGAAAAATGGTTTCAGAGACAAAAGCTCTGGATATACTTAACTCCAGAAAAGAGGAACAGAGAGACTAGAAGCATATCAGGAACACAAAAATCTAGATGAGATCCTGTTAGGTTTGATTAGCCTTTCTGATGCTATAGTAAATATGAAGAGGGCTTGAAAAGCATCAGTTCTCTGAGCATAGCAGTGATGAGTAGGCTGCTCATCACATACCCCTGATGATGGAGTAAGGAGAGAGGAGGAGGTGAGACGAAGATAATTATCACAAGATTACACCTAAGAAGGGATGTTTATGGGAAAGAGAGACCAGAGGCTGATATTGACTCCAAAGGGGCCAAACATAGAAAAAGATACTGAGCGGCATTTCTGTAAAGCCAACACCAAAGAAGACCCTCATCAAATGTGTTCCCTGGATTTTGGACTTCCCAGCTTCCAAAACTGACTTCATTTTGCAACTTTCATGCACTCTTGAAGCAAAGGCCATGACATAATAACTTTTGTTCCTTTTGGATAGTTCCGCTTCTGGGAAGGAGTCACCACTCACCTGAATTTGTCGCTAAGTTCTCATTTCATTAAGATTCTCATCATCTCTCCGGGTCTGGAACCAGTGCGGAGAGCGAATGGAAGTGATCGTGAGAGCTTTACATGAAGGTGCAGGGAGTTAAGATGGCGTCGGGTCTGAGCGGCCGCGCCAGGAGACAGCGTGATCCTGTGAGCCGTGCGCTGTGATACCAGANAAGAGAGACCAGAGGCTGATATTGACTCCAAAGGGGCCAAACATAGAAAAAGATACTGAGCAGTGTGTCCAGCTCAACCTACAACATGGCTGATCACCAAGAAGTTGAAAGAGAATTCCCACAGAACATATGCACTCAGTGGTGTCAGAGAGGTTTTAAGGGTATTACTCTCCTCTCAAATCGTTGCCAGCATTGCTTAAACATTAAAATTCTATGTTCCTCTACATATAAGCACAAAGGTAGATTTAAAAGCTATCTATCAGTGGTGGGATACATAATGACAATGTTAATTGAAATCTTAGGTATTACAACTAGAAACAAAAAATGAAAATGTTTTGCAGTCACAATTTGCCTAGAAGATATATTTGTGGGTCTTCTGAGGTTTAACCATCTGCTCTTAGGCAACATTTAAGCACAAATATATTTGTATAATAAAGGTCATGTGAGTTCTTTCCAATTTCTCAATTATTCATTTTAACTAATTCAATGTCACTGTAACCAGATACATGAGGTGAAGAAAAAAAATTTATACAGAACCACAGGAGAGCCAAGAAAATCTTTTCCTGAGCTTTACAAAGAGGAAAAATTGGAGAACTTAGAAAATTTTCCTAGGAATTTTCACAAAGTTACTAAAAGTAAGATTCTTTTTACACATTTAAAGCTTTGGGAAATCTGGGTTTCCTTATTATGTTTCAGTACACTGGAAAATGACTGTTCTATTTATTTCTCAGGTCCAATAAAGTTTATAAAATTATTTACTTTTTCAGATGGCTGGAAGCTCACCAATAAGGTAGGGCTATGACATGGATCCCAAAGTTGTGTCCTAGCTTTAGTTCTACTGTAATACAGATAATAAAGCAGAAAAAGCATTTGATAAAATTCAACATCCCTTCATGAGAAAAACTCTCAACAAATTAGGTATAAAAGGAAAGTACCTCAATGCAAGAAAGGCCACATAAAACAAATTCACAGCTAACATCATAAGGAGTGAGTAAAAGTTGAAAGCTTTTCATCTGAGAACAGGAACAAGATAAGGATGCCCACTTTCACCACCTTCTCAACATACTATTAGAGGTTTTAGTCAAAGCAACGAGACAAGAGAAAGAAATAAAGAGCATCCAAACTGGAAAAGAAGAAGTCAAAATGTCCCTGTTTATAGATGAAATGACCTTATATATAAAAGCCTAAAGACTCCACCAAAAAACTCAGAATTGATAAGCAAATTCAGTAAAGCTGCAGAATACAAAATCAACATACAAAAACCAGTAGTGTTTCTATATACCAAAAACAAACTAGCTGAAAAAAAAATTTATAATAGCTACCAAAAATAAAATACCTATGAATAAATTTAACCAAGGGGCTACATATCTCTATACAAAGAAAACATCAAAACACTGATGAAAGAAATTAAAGAGGACACAAATAATTGAAAAGATATCCCATGTTCATGGACTGAAAGAGTTAATATTGTCAAAATGACCATACGTCCCTGAGTGGTCTACAGATTCAATCAATGCAATTCCTATCAAATCCCTACCAATGATATTCTACAAAGAAACAGAACAGGCAATCTAAAATTCACATGGAACAACAAAAGACCCGAAGAGCCAAAGTAATCCTGAGCAAAATGCATGAGGCATTTCACTATCTGACTTCAAAATATACTGCAATGCTATAGTAATCAAAACAGCATGATTCTGGCAAAAAAACAGACACATGGACCAATGGAATAGAACAGAGAACATAGATATAAATACACATATCTACAGCCAACTAACTTTTGACAAAGGCATCAAGAACAAACACTGGGAAAAGGATAGCCTCTTCAGTAAATGGTGCGGGGGAAATTAGATATCCATATGTCAAAGAAAGAAACTAGACCCCTATCTCTCACTATATACAAAAATCAACTGAAAATGGATTAAAGCCTTAAATGTAAGACCTGAAACTATAAAACTACTAGAAAAGAACATAGAGGAAACACTTCAAGACACTTGAAATGATGTTTCTGCTGTTTACAGGACTGGCGCCATTTTAAGAAAGCCCCTCCATTTTGTATAAACTCAAGTGGGAAAAACCCAGGTGGGAAAATGTGGGAGGGGCTGGGAGGAGCCATGCTAACCACAAAATTAGCTTATGTACTGTTGGCTTGCTTGTATTGGCCAATAACTCCTAGCACGATGATCTGGCGACTGAGTTGCCACGCTTGCAGCTTTAAAAATCGAAAGTAAAACGGCTCGGGGCCGCACTCTGAATTGGCTGGTGTGGTCCTGGCTGCTGGCAATAAAGCTTTTTTTTTTTCTTTTCCATATCGGTCTCTGAGGGTGATTTCTCCTGACACCTATAACACACTGGTCTAGGTAAATTTTATAGGGAGGACTTCTAAAGCATAGGCAACAAAAGCAAAAATAGACAAATGGGATTATATCAAACTAAAAAGCATCTGCATAGCAAAGGAAACCAAGAGTGAAGAGGCAACTGGCAGAATGGAAAAAAATATGTGCAAACTATTCACCACCAAGGGATTAACATCCAGAATATATAAGGAACTCAAACAGCTCAACAGCAAAAAACCAGATAATCCGATTAAAAAATGGGCAAATGACCTGAACAGACATTTTACAAAAGAAGACATACAAATGGCCAACAGGTATATGAAAAAATGCTCAATATCACTAACCATCAGGGAAATGCAAATCGAAACCAGCATGAGATATCATTTTACCCTAGTTAGAATGGCTACTATCAAAAAACACAAAAATAACAAATGCAGGCAAAGATGCAGAGAAAATCAAACTCATATACACTGTTGGTGGTGGGAACATAAATTAGGACAGTGATTATGGAAAACAGTATGGGATTTCTCAAAAAACTAAAAATAGAACTAACATACTATCCAGCAATCGCACTGCTGCTTATTTATCCAAAGGAAAGGATATTAGCATACCAAAGAGATATCTGCACCCCCATGTTTACTGTAGCAGTATTCACAACCACTCTGGGTGTCCATCAACAGTAGAATGGATAAAGAAAATGTGGTATCTATACACAATGGAATACTACTCCACCATAAAAAAAAAGAATAAAATTCTGTCATTTTCAGCAACATGGATGAGCCTGAAAGATATTAAGTAAAATAGGTCAGGCACAGAAAGATAAATACTGTATGTTCTCATTCATGTGGGGAGCTAAAAAAAAAAGAAAGTTGAGTTATTAGAAGTAGAGATTATAACTGTGGTTACTAGAGGCTGGGAAGAGGAGGGAAGGAGAGGAGAGAGGGGATAGAGTGAGGTTGATTAACAGATACAAAAATCACAAAAGGAAAAATAGGTCTAGTGGTCTACAGCAGAGCTGAGTATCTATAATTAATAATTTATTGTATGTTCTCAATTGGCTAGAAGAGATGAGTTCAAATGCTCTCATCACAAAGAAAGAATAAATTCTTGTGATGAATATGCTCATCACGCATTGGATACATGTATTGAAATATAACTCTGTACCCCATAAATATGTATAATCAATACATATCAATTAAAAAAGAAAAGAATTTACCAGTCAGCTGGCCAGACACACACACACACACACACACACACGCATGCGCGTGCGAAAAGAAAAAAAAGACTATATAAACCCAAAACGGTACCTTAATTCAACCATTAAAAGAAATGTGCAGATGCTAGATCCTGGGGATATAATTATGAATAAGAGATAGCTGCACCTCCCATGGAGTTTACCATCTTTTGGGGGAAGACAGACAAGTTAGAAGACAACTACAACATACCATGGTAAGTGCTATCTGTAATAGGAGTAAGCAGGAGTGCTTACGGAAGCAAAGAGAAAAGGCTCCTCATGAGATTTGAGATCTGAAAGATTCAAAGAAGTTATCCAGGAGTAAGAGGAAAGTGGAAAATGGGGGTGGAGAGAGAAGGGTAGGTAGGGAAGAGCACAGGCAAAGCCTAGAAGGCAACAGAAAAGGGGAAGTTTCTTTCAGAAAACTAAAAGCACTGTGTAATATTGGGTAAATGTAATGTACTGTAAATGTAAATGGTGAGGCTGGAGAGGTAAAAGCAGGGCCAGATTGAGAAAGCACCTTTTATGTAGTGCTAATGCAAACTTCTCCCAAGGACAGGTTTTAGAAGATTCTCATTTTAAAAAGATCACTCTGACTACTATGAGGAAGGGGTTGAGGTTGGGGGAATGAGTCAAGTTAGCAGGCTTTACAGAGATCAAGGTATGAGATGATGGTGGCAATGACAGGGGCATGGAAAGAAGTCGATGAATCTCAGAGCCCAGATACAAAAGAAGCATGTTGGATTTGAAGGGCATGTTGGATGTCCAAGTGCAGATGCTAACCAGGTGTGAAATTCAGGCGAAAGGGCTGTTTTGCGGCATATTCATAAGCCAACAGCACACAGTGGGTCTTCAGACCCCAGGAGTGCGTCAGGTAAGGAGAGAAAGAGCAGTGCAAAAAAAAAGAGAAGTTAGGAGGGAAGTTTCCCTGAGAAACACTCATTGACATTTAAAGGTGTGAGCAAAAGAAGAGACTAAGAAAGAGTGATCAGCCATGAGGAAATTCAGGGGAATATGGTATCACAGAAAGAGAGAGAGGAGAGTACTTGAAAGGGGAGAGGTGGTCAAAAGTGTTGTACACTTCAGAGTGGTGAAGAAAAATATTGAGAAAGCAAGACAGAATAAGGCTACTAGGCCTGTGGATCAAACTGACTCCATTTTCCCTGCAGAAGACACTTTATTACTTTACTACTCCTCAATCATGAGACCCCCGGGGCACATGATTACCCCATGGCCCCCCCTGATGAAATAAACTGAGATAAGAGGGGAACAGGTATTCTCTGAGTTCCAAAACCCCTCCCCAAGGCTTGTTTACCATAATTATAAAAATTGAGTTACAGATTAACCTTAAGACCCCTTTAGGAATTCTCGCATTCACACAAAGCTTCAAGGTGACTGCTACAATGACCCTCCTGGGGTGATGATGATGAACACCACCACCATCTTGGACCTACTGAGCAGGTGCAAGGATCAAAGCCTTAACTGAGCATGTGCCCATGATGCAATCAGCAAGAATAGAATGGACCACCTCTAGTGATGCTGGGCTGTACCCCTTAACTCCTTTCCCTATAAAAGACCCTGAACAGCTCCCCTTGGGGGGCTAGCTTTACTGTAGCTACCACCCTCATGCATAAGTCTATCTCCTCTTTTAATAAAGTGTTGCTTGCTTTACTGCTGGGCACATTGTTCATTTCTATGACTTTGGGACCCAAGACCCTATTTCGGTAACAAAAGGTCCATCATTTTCAGCAAAATGGAGCTGCTTGTGACTGAGAAGAGGAGTTTAAGTGAAATGTTTGGCATTAGTTATGAGTTAAGGAATGGGGAAAAAAAAGAGATTGGAGGGACAATGTGTTTCTCTTCTAGAAGTCTGGATGTGAGGGGGCACAAAGGAATGTGACTTAAGGAGGAAGCAAGAGGAAATGGGATACAAAGTGCACAGGCAGGAGGGCGGATTAAACCACAGACAGCACTGACACCTCTTCTACTGTGACAGGAAGGAAGGACGAAAAAGGAGGAAGATGGAAAACCATAGTTGGTATAACACTATGTTATTATCGCATGTGCGGAAAAAGCGTAGTTTTAGCCTAGACTGCCACCCCAGTTGTGTGACCATGGGTAAGTCTGACCATGTGTAAGTATAAACTCTTCTGGTCTTTAGTTTACTCTTATGAAGATGAGGATGGTGGATTAGATACCCTCTATAAAGTCCCCTTAAGCGATAAATCCCATAATTATACATTATGTCATAATCCTATTAGGTTTTTGTGACAGAAAATTATCAGAAATGTATTAAAATATTCAGAAATGTATTTACTTGTGTCTGAAATCTGCACAATCCCCTTGGGGAAGAGCACTTTGAACCAATTTTGCATTTTAAAGTGGGAACTAGAATGACTGTGACACAGAAATATTCACTTTGGTCTAGTCTGCCCAAGCATAACAATTAAAGATAGGATTATGCTTCTTTTGACCCCTGGGGATACTCAATAAAGGCCATGTAGATTGGTCTTAAATACTAGAAAGCTACTTAAACATTCAGAAAAAACTAATGTCGTTTCTACAAGAGCATTTGAATAAAATTAAGAACTTTCCTCCACGCTGTTGTCCCCCCCCCCTTTCCATTTTAAATACAACAAAAGTTTATTTCTTCCTCAAGTTATTTTCAATGCACATTCACCAAGTGGGGAGAAGGCACTCTGCTCCCACATTAATTAACAGACCATATCTCCTTCCATTTAAATCAGAAGTTTCTACTATCTTTTGGGTCATGGACTTATGTTTTTAAATGCCTAACAGAAAATGCACAATATTACAAAGGAAACAAATTATAGTGAAATACAGTGATCAAAGAATTAAAAAATTGGTTATAGATATGTTTCCTTATTAAATGACAAAATCTCATCTAATCTGGTAGGTCTAATAATTACTGTAATCTTAAAGTAGTAAAGCATAAACATTATTTTTGAGATATCTGTAATAACTGTACAGGGATTTCTACTGTTGGTGACAAAGAATATTTTGCTGGACCCTTCGCACGCAGCTGGCCAATTAGTAAAGAGAGTGTGGAGGATAGTGCCTGGTAGTACCCAGTATTTCTGCCACGCCATGTCAAGGCCAGAACTCAGTTACATGGACCTCTACCTAAGCACTAGAAAACAGAATTTCACCAGCTCCTACTCTGATGTCTCTCCAGTTTTTGTTTTTCATTTTCATTGTCTGAAGCTCATTCTCCACTAGATTTCTCAGCAAGGACTCAGGTGAACAATATCCACTTCTTGGAGTGTTCATACTATTCGTCTGCAGTAGTTGTACTTGAAGGGAAGTTTGGTTGAATAGAAAATAAGTGGCTTATGTTTTCTTTCCTCGAATATCTTCAACACGCTATTCCATGGATTTTTCTCCAATCACCTAATTTCTGAGTCTTTTCTAATTTTGATTTATGTTTCTTTCCTGTCCTCTATCATTTAAAAAATACCTTTCAGCTTGTTTTGACGTAATAATTTACAGTTTTTATCTATTTTGTGGACTTTTGGGGGCATGCTTTCATTGCAGGAACATTATTTTGCTCCTTATTCTTTTTCTTATAAAAACTTTGCTTAACAATTTTTATTTAACTCTTAAAAAAAAAAGAAGTTTCCTGTACTTAGGGTATAGTCCACATTAGTATTTCTGACTTCATGATTCTAGAACTCTCTTTCTTGTTGTTTTTGCAATGTGATTTAAAAAATATAGTCACCCAGTCCTCTGTTCTCCTTGTCCACTTTTTATCTAGACTTTCTCCTTCTTCTCCCCTTATTATGCTGTGCTGCTCAGTTGGATACTAATTCAAGCAGCTTTCTTTAGTGACAGCATTTGTTCTGAAAGGGAGCTTTGGTTTGCTTGCTTCAAGAGTTTATAAGGCCCAGGCTGCTCCAGCACCATCAAACTGAATCGCTTCTCAGTCCCTCTGTATTCACCTATGAATGTGAACCTGCAAAAAACGCCCACCCAGTGGCTGCTCTGTGACTGGCTTGCTGTGCTTTCCAATGAGTCCTTGCTGGTATTCTGAGGGCTCTCCTCTTCTCAGGGTCCATTAGTTGCCCTCTTTCCTTCCGTTTGCTTCCTCTCACAGTTACTGATCCCACATTGATCTTGTAGTAATTGCTGGTAGTTTGTCTTTGCCTGCTAGTATTTGGGGGTTTGTGGGAATACCTCGTTTTGAGGTAGTTGCTATCTGTAGCTTTTTGATTTTTCATATCTTACTTGCTCTATCTGTTTATATGGAGAGATGGAAGAACAATGCCACTGCTGCCACTGTCTTTCAGGAAACTACTTCCTGAAGCTTATATTTTTTAATTTAAATTAATTGTTGCTCAAGGTCTACTTCAGAATACTAAAAATTGGGGTTATCACAGTCATTTTAATGAAAAGGTAGTAAAATCCAGTGATTTTCAAACTGTGGTCTTTGAAACAACAGATTTATGTATGCATGTCTGAGTACATGAACTTCTGTTTTCCTTTCTTTATCCTACTTCAAACAGAGGAGATTTATTTTCAGATATTGTACTTCCATGAAATATTTTGTTTGAAGAAAGGGTAATATGATTAAAACTGCCTGAACACCACTGTTCAAGGGTCATCCTTTAAAATCAGTACTTAAAACCTAACTGGACTGAACTGACTTTTTTTTTTTTTTTGTCTTTTTTCATGTCCGGCAACGGATCGCAACCCTCAGTGAACTGGAGTTCAACCAAACAAATTATCTTTATTAAAATAATTCATGATTTTCAAAGGCTTAAGGAGAGACTATATATTTATTATATTGTTCTACATTTCTGTTACGAACAGATTTTACTAGTTTTACTTTTCTCCCATTATTATTTGCTTCCAGAATATCAACTGTGGTATCAAATGTTCTTAACTATTCCCACTATTTACTTGGAACAAATATGAACATTTAAAGTTACACAGACTTAAAATAATCTCGGAAATGATCAATCAAATTAGATTTTTCCACTGTCTTATCTACTTAAAATTTCAATTTTCCTTGGAGATGTTGCAAATAAAACGTTTAAAAGAACAACTTTAAAGGAAAAAAACCAAACCAGAACAAACCAAAACCCTTAATGTCAGTGTCTGTTGAGGAAGACAAGATTCCACCCTGGCAGGCCAGACATTCTGGCATATACTTAATACAGCACATACCCATGGAATCAGATCTCATGGAACTGCCTATCAGCCCCCTAGATCAAAGAGATAGGATCTATAACTGTAGGGAAAATAGAATAGTTTGGTCAGGGCCCTTGCCTCGGGTCCGGTTGGGTATAGTTTTAGCACATCCTTTGTAAGCAAATTGTGTGTGCGTGTGGAGTTAGTATGCATGCATGCCAATGTCTTTTTAGTTTTGTTGCTATTCTTGTGTTCTTCAGAGAGGGAGGGAGATAGGTAGAGAGGAGTTTTAGTGAAGCTGGTGAGCAGGCATCTGCCTCGGGCGTCCACCCTGCATGGCCATGATTTCCAACCTATGGCTCCAAGGACCTTTTGGCCAGTTACCGAGCTCATAGACCTGCGTGAAGGGGTCTGGTGACCCAGCCTGGTGTATGTAGGGTTTGTGACCCAGCCTGTGAATGGGCTTGAGGGGTCTGGGAGCTCTAGACCCAGCCCTAGCTCAACAATCGGCCCAGTCAGTACAGGTAAAAGAGCCCGGCAACTTGTGTGGTTGCCTAGCTTCACAACTGGCATAGTCAGGGCAGGATTAAGAGCTAGACAATTGGTGCTGTGAGCAGGATTCTGACATAAGCAGTAGCGCCACAATAACCCTCCTGGGAGTAGAGAACTTTTCATTTCTCTAGATTCCAAGATCCCCAGGAAGCAAGGAGGGCAGTACTTACTATACTGGGATTTCTGGCAAACCAGAAAGGAAAATGGTGGGACACAGCAGCAATAACTCTTTTGAGAACTATAACACACAATTTTAAGACCTACATGTGGGTTCTAATTTATTAGTTGAGGACCTCTATATTTTGTCACTGGTAAACATGGCCCTCCAGGAAACCTCTTATTACTTTAATGCTCTTAAGTTTTCCAATCTGTGTGATAGATATCCAGCTTCTTTTACCTAAAGATTCAGATTAGTGCCTCTTGAGCCTTGAAACATTTGCCAATATGGCTGCATGCCAGATAAACAATGCAGTATAAACCTTTATTCAGAAACTTGTCAGAAAAGGACCATATTCAAGATGTGTGTGTACAGAAAGGTTGTGAAAATAAAGGAAAAGAAAGTTGGATTTGCGCTTATTTGAGAAATCAAAGAACTTCAAATACAAAAACCTAAACTGGTAATAGATTACAGTTTTCTCTTCAATAAGCAGAATCCTTCACTGAAAAATACAGGGCATCAGTGTTACATTCTCTTAGAATTTGTTTAATCGTGTATAATATTAAGGAGAAGTCAAACCTGATGTACGTGTTCTAAAATATAGCTCTCCTGCCAGTGAATTGCCTCTCGACACATTCAACTCTGCTTTAAGTTATTACTGAAATATCTGATCATCCTAAGAGTTCAATATGAAGAAGTTCTTACTGAGTAGAATGGAAGGTCAAAACCCAGGGGGAAGATGCTGCAGATGTCCACTGGTATTGTTAAATGGTAAAGCCATGTGTAAGTAACAAAATATATTTTACGAGTAGCTAACTTAACTTAGACGTATCTATTTTATCTGTATTATATACGTATGATATATGTGTATATGTTTCTCTAAACTATATGTATCAGAATATGTCATACTCATTTTACTTTAGGCCTTCCCATTTTCTCAATGCATTTGATTTGATGTCTTTTTTGTTTTTGGCACTATGCCAGACAATTGTGGCTAGTAAGGGAAAAGTATACGATACAGCCTTCTTTGCTGTTTAAGTACTTATAATTTGGCTGGAGAAATAAGATTTGAATAGAGGAAGCAGAGAAAAAACAACTACTAAACTGTGTGCTATCAATAGGAAGTCCAGAGAAAAGAATAGTAAAGACTGAAATGAAAGGGGAGAATGAGATGCAGGACTTGACAAGAAAGATTGCAATGGGGTGGGAAGAATGAATAGCTTGAAAACAGACAGATGTTGAGTAGCAAAATCCAGAATGGTCTATGTGGAGCAAGAGTAAGGAGGCTCTGCAGGGCAAGTTCAAGGAAAGAAGGCTGCCTAGAAGTGAGACTTTGAATGATGGGGATACATAACAATAGTTCATGGAGCAACTACAGATTGCCAAAAATAAAACTAATAGCTGCCATCTATTTACTCTGTCCCAATACTGCAATTAACCCTCATAGTATCCCGCATTAATCTTGATTGCAACCTGATGAAGGATTATTAGGCTCATGTTCAGTTTGTGTAACTGAGGATCAGTTGGCCAACTTGCCCAAAGCCACAGAGCAAGTTAGTGGAGGATCAATACTCTAAGTCAGTTGGATACCAAAACCCACATTATTTCTGGCAGTGGTTTCTCAATTGCAATGAACAGATTTAAACAAAAAACTTTCCCAAAGCATAATCTTAGGCCTTCAACTTAAGTTATTTTTTATTTTTATTTTTTATTTTTTTTGTCTTTTTCGTGACCAGTAAGGGGATCGCAACCCTTGGTGTGGTGTTGCCCGCACCGCGCTCAGCCAGTGAGCGCACTGGCCATTCCTATATAGGATCCGAGTGTCGCTGTGCTCCCAGCACCACACTCTCTGAGTGCGCCACGGGGTCGGCCCTTAAGTTATTTTCAAACACAACCACAAAGGGATGGCCATTCCTATATAGGATCCGAGTGTCGCTGTGCTCCCAGCACCGCACTCTCTGAGTGCGCCACGGGGTCGGCCCTTAAGTTATTTTCAAACACAACCACAAAGGGAAAAACACACTTGAAAGATCAAAAGCCAAGCCAAGAAAAGAAAAGCTTTAAGTCTGAGGATTCTCATGCAGCCAAATTAAAAACACAAAAACACATGTATAAAGTATAAAGTATATGATCAATATACTGATCAATAGTTACTTTGAAATCCTAATGCAGCATACATTTAACAGAGCACTTACATATTCCTTGTGGCAAACTTTACTTACTGAACACCTAATTTTTTGGGGGAAAACAGCTTTCAAGTTTTATCTCAGACTTTTCCATAGTGAGATCTCATTTAAATTGCCAAGAAAAATAACTGTTTTGCATTCATTTTGCAAACACGTCTTACTAAACTCTATGGAGCCTCTTCCATTGTGAAGGAGCTGGCAAATAAATACACTGTTTTAAGAAAAATAAGGAAACAGGACTCTGGGATTAATTGCTATTTTGAATCAGGACAAAACATTCTGTAATGAGGTCTCTATAACACAAAGAATAACTGATCTGAAGTTTTACAGACTGTCACAAAGGAAGATCATCAAGACTCTTATACAGGACAATGCACTGCAGACAAGTGGCTGTGAGATAACTGTGCATATTATCGACCAATGTTTCCCACGTTTCACATATGTAGCTGCACATACAGGTACTAACTGTAGCAGTCCTCATTTAATATTTTCTTAAGAGCAAAATACCTATTTAAGTCCTTTTCTCAAAATAAAATACTTAGTTTAGAGACACAGCAGGAAACGGAGGGAAGAAGAGGCGCTGGAGGTGCTGCGCCCGCCTCAGGGTTAGAGGCGCCGAGGCGCGGGGCTTCCAGCGAGGCGCAGCGGTGCAGGCGGCGGGGTCCTTCCCTGTGGGGTGTCAGGGCTGACGGTCGGCCACGGGGCTTCAGACGATCTGCTAAGTACCGAGGACAGCGATACTGGAAGGAGGGGAAGCCATTTCCCCCAGCATCCAACTTGCAGAACTTGTGTGATGGGCTTTTGAAGATGGCGTCGGGTCTGAGCGGTCGCGCCAGGAGACAGCGCGATCCTGTGA
>NW_007728393.1:204800-205828 GCF_000696425.1 Galeopterus variegatus
GGGCCATAATAATCATATACAGTGTATATTGACAAAATAAAAAAAATAAAATAAAATAAAAGAAAATAAAATACTTAGTTTAACCACAACTAACGGGCCGAGCCCGTGGCGCACTCGGGAGAGTGCGGCGCTGGGAGTACAGCAGCGGTCCCGCCGCGGGTTGGGATCCTATGTAGGGATGACCGGTGCGCTCACAGCGCTCACTGGCTGAGCGTGGTGCGGCCGGTCTCAAAAAAAAAAAGACAAAACAAAAACAAAAACAAAAAAACCACAACTAAAAAAATCATGACTTGATGTACTATACACTTTTCCTAACATAAATTAAAATTAATATATGTAATTATAAATTTTAGCAATATTTATTTTGTACTGCCAGTAATCATTCTGCATGTCTGGTGGTAAAGCACCACACTTTGGACGATGCCTTTATAGGGTGGTCTCCTAATTAGGAATAATTTAAAAACATTTCTCAATAATTGTGTTAATTGTTAGGGGAACCTACCCAACTCTAAAGAATGTGTATCTATGCTCCTAAATATATACTACTGCTCTGAGGTTAGAGACTTAGTCACACAAATTCTGTAAAAATGTGAGGCATTACTACATAATCCTCAGTTACAGTTAAATGAATATATTTTTCCTTTGCTATCTGCTATTCGGGAGGGCTTTTGTAGGCATTCAATTAAAATGGCTTAAATAATTATTTAACTACGTCATGATACTTATCATTAGTTAAGGAAAAAAGTAAGTTGTGCGTAAGTTGGGATGCTGAAGGGTGAGTGGGATTTGGAGATGCAGAGAGTTGTGCAGACCTGGCCTGGGGAGCAACAAAAGTGAAGGAGTTAGCAGTTCCCATCTGTCAGTACTACTTTTCTGGCTAAAGAATTTCCCACTTGGTCACTGTGTAACTACTGGTGGTCTTGGAGAAGCCAAAGAGTCACCCACTTTCATCTTAAAGATGAAGGAGGTCAATAAATGTTAGCTATCAGTTACATGAAGCAGCATCCCTTTGAATGAGACAAAATTAC
>NW_007728393.1:206037-207635 GCF_000696425.1 Galeopterus variegatus
GTCAATAAATGTTAGCTATCAGTTACATGAAGCAGCATCCCTTTGAATGAGACAAAATTACGATGAAAATTCGAGTGTCAATGAAAGCTCAGGTTACAATATGCTTGCTTTTCAAAGGATGTTAGGTAAATGATCTTCCAAGATATGCAAGTGAAGTTGTAATCTAGAGTCTACACTACTAATTTTATCATTTATATTTAAGACTTCACATATATTTGAAAAACACTTGGTAATTAATAAAGCACTTTTTCATATATTATTTCATTTGATTCTCACCACAAACCCTAAGTAAGCAGTACAAGTATTCACATTTTGTAGATGAGGAAACTGAATTTCAGAAAGGTTATTTAATTATGCCATAATTACAGTAACTGGAGCAGTGCTTTCTCACTAGACCAACTCTGCCTCTCAAAACTATTTGTTTCATATTTTAAGATAAATAAATAGATACTGCATAATTAAATTTTGATTTAAGGTTATTGCGAATTTGTTTTGCTTCAGATTTAAGTAGAGCTTACACAGTATATTCTAGCACAGTAAAATAAAATTTCTAAATGAATTCTTAGAGTATAGCTTTCTACATTCTTCCCCCCACCACCCGCCATGTTTATTAGGTTCTAGAATAGTATCCTGTTCGGAAGGCCCTAAAAATAAATCTAAAAATTTATGTCGATAGTTGATGTTATTCAGATGCTAAATAGACATCCTTTCTAGATTGGTTTACTGCTCTACAGAGGAGTTATTCCAGGGCACTGCAATTACATTACAGTTAACTAAGGTAGTTCCATGAAAGAAAAAGATACTGGCTTTATTTTGTCTCCTTGGAGAAGGAGGACATTTAAATAATGAATTGAACAGCCAATCTACTATATATGATATAAAATATTTTGACAATATAGTATCATTGATTTTAGAGGTCAGTTTCTGGCTTACCCTTCAAAGACTGTCGTCATTACTATTACACATACTGTTCACTTGTACTGTTACCAGGCTAAGCTCCTCTGCCAGAGTTGCTGATTTTCTGCTTAATGTAAGCAAGGACTTTATGACCATTAGAGGTACAAAACAGACAAACCAGTGATATGCAAACATGATATTTTGAAATGAAGCTCAATATCACAATTTATATGTTCTGTATATTTTAGTTTATCAAATACATTATGATCTTTAACATATTAAATTGGCTTAATGAAAGTGGCTAGCATTAATTTCTCTAATTCTTTAGAGTTCAAAACTGAGGACCATGCTATTTTACCATAAGTGACAATCACTAAGCATGAATGGAATTTAGAAGTGTATTGAAATAAACTTAAAATGGGTTCAATCTGAAACATACTTAATGAGGAAGCCAACGGTTACTATATTACACTGGGTAGTAATTAAGAAGAAAAAATAAGTAGTTTATGTGCTATTTTTAAAAAGCCAGCCAGATGTTTTAGAGAAACAACGAAGAGGGGAGACGGTAACATCAAATGAAGAAGTTACTTTGAGGCCCTCTCTGTAGACTTCTGGCACCTGGGGACCCAGGAGGGAAGGACATTTCAAGTCAATGGCAAGATGGTCCCATGGCCTAAATACTCCATAAGACCTGGGGTGAT
>NW_007728393.1:208192-219036 GCF_000696425.1 Galeopterus variegatus
GAAGAAGTTACTTTGAGGCCCTCTCTGTAGACTTCTGGCACCTGGGGACCCAGGAGGGAAGGCCATTTCAAGTCAATGGCAAGATGGTCCCATGGCCTAAATACTCCATAAGACCTGGGGTGATGGTTATGACTACTCCTTGTTACTAGGAGTCAACATATTATAGAAATAGAATCATGGACTTCTCATTGCTTACAGTAAGGCAATATTTTCTTTGATGTGAGAAGTTAAATTAATTTGGGTATTGATGTTACAGGCTCATATTTTCCTTTCTAATTCCAAGTTGCCTAAAATTGTACCAATTCATATGATTTAAGCAGAAAACATTCCTAGGGTGGTTTGGTTTAGTTGATTATCACATTTTTTCTCCTAACACCCTTACTAGACTATACACTGAAGGAATTAAAATTTTAAGGGGAAAAAGAACAGAGATAATTTTGAGCAAGAGGCACTTGTAAGAAAAGGAAGGTCTTTCATTAATGCAACATTTAGCAAATGCAGCATTTACTGAGCCAATTCTAGGTGTGATAATGAGGTCTCCTCCGTAGAAGGCCTTATCTAACTTGTAATATGAATATTTTAATACCACTGCTGCTAACACTTCTACAGTGCCTACTATATGGTAGGCACTACTATATGCACTTTACATCCCAATTGGGATGGGGTACTATTACACACCATTCCAATTTTACAGGCAAGGAAACTGAGGTACAGAGAGGTTAAGTAACTTGCCCAAGATCACACTGCTAAATGGCTCCAGAATCTCTGACGTTAAGTTACCCTCGGCTGTAAGAAAAACCCTCTTCTGTCAGATGTAGAGGATAATCAGGAGTATAAGAGGTAATTAGAGATGCAAAAGATGAGGAGGAAGGGCATTAAAAACAATTTTTTCACGTTGAAATTTGTCCTAGAATTGGTCTGGTCCCTTCCTTAACCAGCAAGTGCCCAGGTGTCACTTAACTCCTGTCCTGTCTCTAATCCCACTTCCTTCTCTCTGCCTAGACTGCTGCCTAGCAAAGAGGAGTAGGGAAAGGACTGTGAAAGTTCCCTGAGTAGGGGTGGAGAAATGAGGATTCATGTTTGGCCATGCACAGTTAAACAAAAGGTGTACGTAGCTGTATTTTTTCATCACATATTACCACACACCTATGTAAACTGATAAAAACTATTAATGGAGGACAAAGTAGAGATTCATTGGGTTTTTAAAATAAATTTAATTATTTCTGAAATCTGTTCCAACATAATGAGAATTGGCATTTTTAAGCTCCTCACAAGTGTCCTGCACAAGACTGGCAGCTTGAAAGTAGTACTTCACTTTCAAAATGGTAACAGATAGTTCTTGATACTAGCTGCACACTGATAACAAAGGCATATATTCATATACAATTCTTAACAATATTAAGAATAAGCAGCAAATAAAGTATGGAAAGTGTTAGACAATGAAGACATCAAGTTAAAATTAATACAATATAATGGCAGCATCAGGGAGACATTTTTTAATTATGCTGTATAACAATAAAATATTTCACACTGAATGATGCTAATCTTGTATTATTAAAAATAAAAAATATGTTACAATGTATTCCAAATAAATTCCATAGTGGGATATTTATGACAAATCACTTCAGCTCACTCCCAAGTTTACAATAGAACCAGAACTGGATGGAATTGTTTGTTATAATGTCAGAAAACCCTATATAGAAGATGAAAATCACATTTAATACAAATGTCACATCATATAGTCATATTACTTTTGAAATAACAGTTCTACTGTAGCAGTTTGAATTTTCAGAACATGCAATGTAACCAAGATGTTTCAAGCTGAATATGTTAACTTCATATTCAAAGTGTAACAAATATGCAGTAGCATAATCATGAGAAATAGACTGTATTTATCTAATACCAGAGATATCTGTCTTATAAATTTGATTTAAAAAAATGAGCTTTTGTGTCTTATTACATCAACTAAAATATAATATAAATAAAAGTCATGGTATTTCATCTACATTTTTAAAAAAAACCTTTAAAAAGGAAATCATACTAATGGTAAATAGAAAATTGCTCAGAGTAGTATGGTCTATGAGTAGGTGCCCATTTCAATGATTTGACTATTATGAATTTATAATTTTGTAATATCAATAAATAAAAATTCTTATTTATTTTTCAAATGTCTTTGAGTCAAGAGTCAAAAACAGGATTCCTCTATCACACTGCAGAATGGCTCTAAGATCAGATATTCATTTATTGGTCAGTTTCAATTTAATAAACTAAAGACAATGTTTGAATAAAAGTTACTCAGAAAACTTCACACAAGAGCTTGGCTGAGTGTGGCAAAATGGACCATGCACAGTATTAAAAAAACACTTGCTTTGGGCCGGCCCAGTGGCGCACTGGATAGTGCGCCGCTTGGGAAGCGCGGTGGCGCTCCCGCCCGAGGGTTCGGATCCCACATACAGACCGGTTCCCGCTCACTGGCTGAGCGAGGCGCGGGAGCGACGCCGGGGGTTGCGATCCCGTTGCCGGTCCCCGGTCCGGTGCGGGGGCAACACTGAGGGTTGCGATCCGTTGCCGGACACTGAAAAAGACAAAAGACAAAAGACAAAAGACAAAAAAAAACAAAAACAAAACAACACTTGCTTTGTGGCTGCCTCCTACATACTATCACTAGCTACTTGTGGGTTTGGGGTTACATTAAAGTAGTGGTGTTTTATTTACATGGGATCATCTAAGTTATGGTTGATAACCTTGAAATTGTTTCTACGTAGACTAACAGGCAGCATAGTGCTGTGGAAATACATGAAATTTAGTGCTTGTACACTGGAGTTCTCTCTTTCCACTAATCACTGCCGTGAAAGCCTCAGTTTTGTTACCTATAAAATGGAAATAACAAAACCTATATTACTGATTTTCTGTGGAAATTAAAAGTATTTTGTTTTAAGAAAGTATTGTAAGAATTCCTAATACCTAAAACAGTTGGCTATGTTCCTGCATGGCCAAAAGAGGAATGAAATGTAATGATTTCTTGAAATCAACATAATAACTTATTTATAAACATTTAATTTTGTTCATGCTTTTGCTTCTCCTTGTTATGTCCTTCATCACTTTCAATTCCTACAGCGTTAGCATGTCCAAACCTTTACTATCCCTTAAGACCAAACTCAAAATCCACCTCCTCTAGGAACACTCCATGACAACCCAGATGGAAATAATCTCTCCTTTCTGTAATTACCAAAGAACTCAAGAGTATGCTCATTGAGTCTATATCTTCTATCTTATAAATATTTTATCTACATATTTTATCTCCTCTAATTATATATCAATTACACTGTACCTGTTACTACTGCTCCTATCTATAGAGGGCTTATTATACACCAAAAATCATGCTAAGAGCCTTACCTATAACCCGTAAGGTAGATACCATTACCATTTTACAGATGAAGAAACTGAGAACAGGGGTGGTAGAGCCAGGATTTGAGCCTGAGTACTAAGCTATATCACCTCTGTAATAAGCATTCTATATAGCAGGCCAAAAAGGCATGATTTCCACATGGTCACCGAGGTAGCAGTGATTTACCAGAGACATGAACCAGGTCTTCTGAATGCAACTCCAGTGTTTTCCGAAATGTTTTATCGTGTTCTTTGGCTTTCCCACTAACTCCAACTATGTGCAAGAGGACCTCCGAGTGGCAGCTCAATGGCCCAACCAGTCACATCTGGTCCAAATAATAAAAACAACTCAGGAAGTGTCATATATTGTGTTGCTGCTGTATGACAGCCGGCTTAGTCACTTAACCTCCCTGCCAGGGATTCTTCATCTGGAAAATCAAGATAAGCACTTAACCCCTACCCAAACACAGGATTTAAAATTGAGGGGAATAAAAAAAAACCCTTTTAGTTATTCAAAAGAAAATTATTTGGCACAAAGTAAATTTTTTGTTTTTTCTTTTTCTTTTCAAAATTTAAATTTAACACACATATTTGAACTCATTATATAAAAAGTATGCTGAGAAAAAGGGGCTTTATTCTGGCCTGTCATGTGTTTTTTCTTTTTCTTTTCAAAATTTAAATTTAACACAAATATTTGAACTCATTATATAAAAAGTATGCTGAGAAAAAGGGGCTTTATTCTGGCCTGTCATTTTACTGATCACGAGAATTCTAAGGAATATGCAATTAAGACTGGCAAAATAGCTCTCTACACCAGCTGGTGGACCTTCTCCAGAAACTTCCCTAACAACTTAATATGGCCCGAGGCATGAATAATTTGCTCACATGCTGAGTTTGTATGGCGGACCTCAGAGCAATAGACGGGTTATTGCAGAGGTCCTGGGGTGTTTATATAGTTCCCCTACTGTACAACAGTATTTGCTTTTTTTCCTCTTCATATTTTGGGTAGTTTAAAAATGGTTTCATAATAGTTTCTGCATTTGTAAAAACGTTATGGTTCTTTTACTACTCAATTATTTTCTTATAATTAGAAGTTGTAGAAGAGCTAAAAGTTATCAATTAAGCAGCTTTTAATGACTGTTGAACTAATTTTGGGTGTAATTAAGGTTTTGCTTTTAGTATCTCTCATCTCTAGCTTTATCAATGAGAAGAATGCTTACAGGAAAAAAATTCATTTTGTTCTATTAGCTCCAAAATAAGTGAATGATGAAAAATAAATTTTAAAAACAATACTCTTAGGAGCCAAAGGATGATTGCTTATAGAATTTTTCATGAGAAAATTTGCTTATTAAAAAAAAAATTTGGCAGGCTTTGAAAACATAATAGAGGTCAATAACTGTCAATAAACACAGAAGAGCTGTGTTTAGTTTAAATGTGTGTGGCCAAATAAGGCAGAAAATTGAATCCAAACAGTGATTTAGCTCAAACCACCATTTGCAAAAAATGAAATTATAGAATCTGAATTATCAAATCAAAATATACATAAAATAAGGGCTGGCTGATTACTGGGTTGATTACAGCACAGTGTTAGAACACCAAGGTCAAGGGTTTGGATTCTCATATCTTCCAGCTTCCATAAAAACCAAAAAAACCAAAACAAACAAAAAATAAAGTTCCTTAAAATGTACATAAAATATAAGTATGCAAGTCATATTACCTTACTTTCAGATTTACTGACATTTACCTTACATGTTTGGTAGATACAAAGGGCATTTCTATTGACAGATAGTTGAATTGCTTAATTATAGCTCTGTTGATAGTTCTGCTCCATCTACTTACATTGCATGGTGGGAAACCTAAACTTTCCAGGTTTCAGAAAGAGGAGAGAGCTAAACCTGCATTAAGCTGTTCTTGTCATACAAAATCGTAGGCTAGGCAGGAAGATGAGACAATCTTAATAAGTTCTCCCACTGCTTAGGGATCAAGTCCCACACTTGGCGTCAATGACTGCTCAGGATCTCTGACACACCCAGAAAGAAGCGAAACATGCAGCAAAATGTAAGCCAAACAGACAAAAAAAAGTTTCTAATATTTTCTGTGCAAGTTCAGAATTTAAGTTCAGCTTCAGGTGAATTAGTAGTACACTGCACAACAACTTACAGGGAAGTAGATTTTTATTTTAGTGTTTGCATTTGCACTCATATGCTATTAAAAATTTTAGCATCTTAAGACTTTCACTTAGTTCAAACGTAGCTTTAAAAGAGTTGTTATTCCAGGTGCATTTACACAGTATTATTTCCTAGATAAGCATACCAAGACATCACCCACAGATGAAGAGAGCTGTTGTGGACTATCCCATTAGCAGGGTGGAGCACAGACTGTGTTACCTACTTTATGAGGTGACATTTCTTGTACTGTAAGTGAAGCTACTGTGAAGAATGCTCCTTCCCATTACATCTGCTTGTTAACTTCCTCTAGTCTACAACTCTGTTTTCTTGGGCTGTCTGGCAATCTATTGCTTAATTTTTGTCTTGAAGTTCTTTGTGAGACTAAAGACACAAGATAGAACATGTGACTTAAATCAGATTTCATCAGGGAGATGGATGAAAAGTACTCAGGTATGAATCCCCTTAACGGTCTGACCAGCTCTCAGCTTTTAAAATATGGACTACCTTCATGGGTAGCACCTTTTAAAATAAACCATCCTTTTTCAAAGTTTTTTTTTGTCCTTCTAAAATAATAAGCTTTTTCTAATAAGAAAATTATAAATTTTCTGCTATAAATTAATAAATAAAAATATAAGGCATGAAACAAGTAAGTTGTTACATTTAAGGAGATTCTGCTATAAATTAATAAATAAAAATATAAGGCATGAAACAAGTAAGTTGTTACATTTAAGTACTATTAAAATTTAAAAAATCAGTTTACAAAGCGTTAAAATTAATTAAATTGAAGAGCAGCTAATGGGCATCTAAAAAATTCATTAGCACATAAAAAATCCAAACAGAACGAAACTGAAGAAAGTAAAACATATCTTATTCTTCCCTTTAAGTTCTAGTAGCCTGATTCTAACAAGTTAAATAGCTGCACTTACTTAGCTTTATAACTTTACTCAATTTGCAAATATCTCAGAAATGCTGCCTCTCTACTGAGAAAGTAAAAAGTACAGTCTGTACTTTAGGTTATTTTGTGATATTATTTTATTAGGTTATTTTGTGATTCTAGCTGTTAACTCCCAAATGTATATTTTCTTTAAGAGATAACCGGCACCACTATAATAAGCTCGGGAAGGAGTTCTTCCCTAAGCAAGGATTTAAATAATGTCTTATCACTTGTGAGATACTTCTTGGGCCAATATGCAAATACATCTGGAAAAGAAAGCTTTATAATATTTTGCCCTAGAAGAAAGCTCTGTTGGTTACAGGGGATTAGGAAAATATACAATGACAAATTTATTCACTGTTTCTTTTATAAACTGATTTATATGTAACATTTTCATTTACATTTTATTAGAATCTTCAACGATTCCCTTTCCAGACTCAGAAAAACATGCAAAGGGACTTCCAAAACTATAGTTCTATGCACCTCAGTTCTATTCTTCTAATATTTACACAATTTTTAAATGAGAAGTAAATATGTAGAAAGAGAAAGCATGCTAAAACTTTTGTCTTGATTTTTCTTTTATTAATTATTTGGGTATTTGTTCTGCTTAACTTTCTTTAAACCATATTCATACCAACCCTCTTTTTAAATAAAAGGTACAGATATAACATATTTTCACTTTTGCTCACCATGAATAGTAGAAACAAATCAGTAGCTTGAGAACATATTGCTTCCAACAGAAATGGATGAATTAAAAAATAGTGTGCTCACCTTAACAAAAAATTCAATACCTTTAATAATATGTAGAAAATACCACAATCAGGTTGATTTAACTGACATTTAAAATGGTACACATCAAAACAGGATGCTCTACCAAAGGTAGCACTTGCTAGTTATAGGAAGACAGATTCAAACTTAGGTTCCTATGTCTTATGTATAACTTGTTACTTTCCCAATATGAAATGTTCTAAAATACTTAATCTATCATTTCTTCTATAATCATTTTTCTAAATATACTATTAAAAAATGGGACATATAATCTAAGCAGTACAAGTATACTTATGGGAAAACTAGGATAAAATACCTGAAAATTGGCCTGTTCCAGGAAATCCTGGACTTGCTATTTGAGCAAAGGGCTATATGTATGCCCATGTAATGTAGAGAACAGAACTCAATGAGAATGCAATGGCATAAAAAGAACTTGTTTATCCTAAGATTGTTAGATCATATGCATTTTGGAATAAATTATGGGCCTTCATGTCTTTTTCCTCCTTACTGTCCTCACCATACCTCTTGCCATATGATTCCATTTTTAGAAAGACAGCATTAAAATGTCATTCTCCCATCAGAGACAAAGACTCTTCTTCCTTTGCCCAACACAGAACTATACAGTAGCAACTCAATCACTGTATTACATAACAGGAATCACCTGGCCTAATAAATATTATACCTAAATTAAGTAGGGTATCATTCTAAATCAACAATCTAAATTTTAACTGGTCAGTGTGTACTAGAATTTAAAGTTGCCCTATTTTGCAAACATGACTTTTGCACTGAACTTCTCACAATCTCAAAAATTTTAGTATATATTTAAAAATATGCATTCTAGGCAAGAAAACACCATCTTCCAAATTCAAATAATTTGTAAGTCAATGGAGGACTGCCAGGTTCAAAAGCATATATACCAATGGAAAATAAATGATTCTGTAAGAATTGCACCTGTTTATGATTCAACTTTTCTTAAAATATTTCCACTTGTGTCTCTTGCTGACAAGTAAATGTATAACCTTAAATCCATGCAGTGGCTAAATACATCATGCTGTTGATACAGGTATATAAGGCCTCTTCTCCAAGGCCCAGAAAAACTTCTCAAAGAAATGTTCAAAATTCACCACCAACCCTTCTCATATTTAAATTTTAAAAGTCTGGCTGGCCAGTTAGCAGAGCATGGTGGTGTAACATCAAGGTCAAGGTTTTGGATCCTATACTGGCTAGCTGCTAAAAAAATTAATTAAAAAAAACAAGAACAAAAACAAAACAAATTTAAACAATCAAATATTTATAGTTTAATATCTAGTAAGAATAACAGGCATAAGGTTAAAAAAAACCTAATAATCATACAAAAAATAACATGCCACATACTACTCCAAGTTCCTTAAAAATTTATCTTTGTGAGATAAGCAACCACATCCATTCCCCTTACCCTTTGGGTTTTGCTCTTTTTACTTTTTTTTTTTGTTCTCAGCCACTATCTTAAGGAATCAAAAATACATTTTATAAAACCCCACTAACATAAACCTTTCTTGTTAAGAAAATATTAACATATTCCTCACTCACAAAAATAACTGCTGTATGAGAATTACTGTAAGAAAGTCTGAATTACTGTAATAGAAATAAAGCATACTTCTGTATTTTCAAGTTGTAAAAGTAATTTATTACCAGAGTATTTATTTTCGATTTCTTATAGTGAAAAGTTTGTCCTGCTACACTGATGGCATACAGATCAAATCTTATATTGCTTAATCAAGATTCCTTACGAGGTAATATGGTGTAGTTGTTTGAAGGACTCACTCGAGACCTAAACTTAATGGGTTCAAATCCTGATCCTGCCACTGACCAGCTGAGTAACCATACTCACATTACTCTTTGTTTCATGCCTCAGCTTCCTCATCTGTAAAATTATAATAGTATTTCTCAGGGATGTTTTGAGGATGCCATGTAATGAGACTTAGGTAAATACTACCTATTACTAATCTGATAATTCTTATTTTAGATTCATACAGAGCTAAATTAATGAATCTAAATGGAGAGCAGGACAAAATCTGACACAAGCAGTTTTTTAAATAAACTTAAAAAAATTTTTAAATAGCTTTACATTTACAGAAAAATTGCAAAAACAGTACAGTTCCCATATATTTCACACAGTTTCCTCTTCTTAACATTTTACGATGTAAGCAACTTTTAATGATAGCCCAATAGTGGAAGGATATTTACTGTCAGCAGGTAAAATCACAAATTTAATTAATCTGTAATCTCAGTAACCCATCTACTAAAACCAAATTTTGAAACTTGTAAGTACCATATTATAATTAGTGAGTGCTAAATTTAACATTTTAGTAATAGCACTGCACATACTGTACTAATGAAGGATATTTTATAGTCTCATTAAAAAGGAATAGTAAAATGAAAAAGTTATTTTAATATATGTAATTACTTCATATACATATTGAAGTTGTAAATTAAAATATGTAAAGTAGAAAATAAAGCTGGGATATTTAAATAGATATTACTTCATAATATTAAGATAGAATAAATTTTCTTAATATAAAGTAATTAAAACTACATAAGGGCAATATGGGATGTAATTACTTCATATACATATTGAAGTTGTAAATTAAAATATGTAAAGTAGAAAATAAAGCTGGGATATTTAAATAGATATTACTTCATAGTATTAAGATAGAATAAATTTTCTTAATATAAAGTAATTAAAACTACATAAGGGCAATATGGGCGAATAAATTTTGAAGTGAGAATGTTTAAGTATTTTCTTACTACTACAGAATATTCATAACAATTAATATATGGCAAATGTTTCTGGGATGTTAACAAAACAGAGGTAAAGAGATACATCTGTAGAAATGTTCAAAGAAAGTGGATATTTCAGGCGCACAGCATTAAATGTAGACATGAACTGTCCAATTTAGTAGACACTTGCTACATGTGCTGATTAAATTTAAATTACTTAAAATTAAATAAGATTAAAAAATTCAATTGCACTGTAGCCACATTTCAAGTACGCAGTAGCTACATGTGGTTAGAGGTTACTGTTTTGGTAAGTATAGATACAGAATGTTTCCATCACTGCAGAAAGTTCTATTGAACAGTGTTGCTCTAGACAGGAACGGATTGTTTCACTAATCACACTTAACCGAGCCTTAATCAATGGTCCTAACATCTTATCCAAACAAATTCTTTTTATTAAACTTGCAAAAAAGAAGCAAGGGGATAAAAGGAGGTTTTATCTCCTTTTCTGAAATGTTTAAGAGGATGAAAAGAAAAAATGCCTGGCCAATTCTCACATCAGACAAATGGCCACCAAGAAACAGAAAAGTTGCTGAGGTCCTCAAAGCCATTGCTGTACTCACGTGGCAGGGTAGCAGTGGGCCCAGTGGCCAGGAGGACTCCTCTTCAGGGGTACATTTCCTCACTAGAGGAGGGGTCCCCATGTGGGGCCTTCGCACTGGTGGGACCTTCCCCATTATGGGGCTGGGGTTCCTGCCAGTGAAAAATGGGAAATTTCATTGTTAGCCAGCTTTAAAACTTTTCCCCTTTGAGATACTGCTTACTGGATT
>NW_007728393.1:219682-220749 GCF_000696425.1 Galeopterus variegatus
CCCTTAGTCAGTCCCCAAGGAAAAATAACTTGCAGCATTACTGGAACCGTCATTAGAATCTTAGATCTAGTTAATGTTGAAAAGATTAGATTGAACCCTGTAATGGTTTTTCCAATCAGGATAAAAAAATAGGGATAACTGTCTGTTAATTATCAGTAATGCGCAGTGGTGAAAAGAACAAATATAATTAGATGTAACAAATACCTCACAAAGTTCCACAGCTTCTCATTCTCACCCCATCCAAAGTTTTAAAATTAGAGTTGAAAATGAGAAGCAAATGTTTGAATTCCATCCACTTACTGCTCCTGACCGTTCTGTGATTGGTATCAAATAATGGTGATAAAACAGTCAATAGTAACAAGGATCTGTTTTTTTATCCCCCCAAACAAATTTTAAGAAATCCACGTAAGCAGTTTGTTTATATCTAAAAATGTGGCTAACAATAAAAATCCCCCATGAACCCTTTCATTTACAAAATGTTTTCTACTTCTACAAGATGAGCATTTTCATTGCTTTACCTTCAACACACACAATTACAATGGAAAATGATAGGTGTATGCTTACTGACATTCTGCAACTCCACAATAGTTACCCTAAATTCCTCCAGTTTAAACTCTTTCTGGCAGTACATCTTACAATATATCATGGCATACCTTTGGGCAGTTAGATAAGAGGACCAATTTTATAGAATCTTATGGATACTTCTAGATGACGGATGATATCACATTTCTAAATACCATTGGAAAACATCAGAAAATTTAAGTATGTTGTGAATTCTGGGAGAGGAGTTGCGGGAAGAAGTAAACAGAAGGAGTTGTGCAGTAAAACTTAAGATATTATTTTTGCCACCAAGTACTATAATAGATCCTGGATCTGCCTGATTTACCCTTCTAATCTCTTGAGTTGTAGTTTCCCCCTCTAATCTCTTTTAATTAACTACGCTCCCAGACAGCAATTTAGAGGTCAGGTTACTACAAATTGCACTTCTCTGTCTATACTATAGTGGGGGAGGGGGATAGAGAAAGGAATCATAAGCAGGAAAAGGTATTTATACAAAATTAAATGAC
>NW_007728393.1:221363-243020 GCF_000696425.1 Galeopterus variegatus
GCTTTCTATCAGAACTTATGTTAGGCTACACATTAAAAAAAAAAAAATTATGTAGTAGACTCTTCCTACTTGCACTCACAATTTCCAGTATATGGGCAAAGTTAGGCTTACTGTTGCTGGTCAAAGTAAGGGTGTGAAAATTAAAATTTTGACACCATTAGTGTGAAAAGTAGTTCCAGAGTAGACGGTCAAACAAAAAACATCACCAAAGACATAAAAATAAGGACCTACATCAAAAATCAAAGGTAGGCACACCTTTCAGGAATTGACCAAAGTTCCTATGGGTGGGCTGGAATGCTTCATGGCCAAAGCTTCATTCTAAAAAGATTATGAGGTCACAGACCTGGAATTTTGACTCAGTCAAAACTAAATTCTGCAAGACTTCCTGTCTACCCCAAAACACTAGGATATCCAGGCTTATCCACTACCAAAAACAAAAAAGAAAAAACAAACAAAAAAAAACAAACTGCCTTAGATTGAAGAGAATTAATTTTAAAAATAGAAACTTATTCCTCTGAATATTGATTTGATATTCTCTTTACTATATAATCAACATTTTACTTTTTCCAAGTCATACCATTCAAAGACAGAACAGCAATGTCTAAAACTATAATATAATGCTCTGTTCCAGATAAGATAAAATTATCCCTTATAAAACTTACATTACCTTAAGGATAGCCAAAGCTGATGCATGTGGTAGTGCTGGTTTCCCTCTACGCAAAGGCATGTGTGAACAGGAGCTGAAATCTAGCCTTGCGCTCTCCTCATCATATACCTCACAGCCAGCCACAAGGCTGTTCTGGCCTGGAGAAAGGAATGCCTTTTTCTAATTCACACAAAATGCCATATACTTGTATGTTAAAGGCTCTGGAGACAGCCACAATATACCATGTTTCAATGACTAAAATAAGATGCACCATTACTTTGTGTACCACTAAGAAAGAAAAAACTTGCCAAATTAAACTACAATACAGTGATTTCCTATCACATAAAAATTATTTTATGCTTATTGAAAGGGGTTTCTTGATAGGTTTAACAGTGATATTTAATAATATGTATCAGTTGAGTCCAAAGAAAGGATTATATGAGCCAAAAATTATTACTAAAACTTCTTCATTCCACTGTATTGACAATAGCATACTAACTGGATCTGGTGAGCAAGAGAGCCTAGTAAAGCACACCCAGCAGACACTTCACAAAAACTAAAGGGGTATTACGGGCAAACTCCTTAAGTTTTTAAGGAGTCAAGGGCTCTAGGACATGCTGAGAACATCCTTTGTAAAGTAAAGAACAAGTTTACTGATAAGAAAAAGTTGGGCCTCTTTGGACTCTGGAGGCTGCACATTCTATACTTATTATATACTGTTTTGACCCATTTATCAGAGACTCAGAAGGATGCCAGTTTCAAGGGTGACCCAGAGCAATAGAGAAGATTTTATAGCAAGTCCAGCCTATGGTGTATCTGTGACCAGTGGATTTGATGGATAAGGATTCTGTGGAATCTCTGGCAAGCACCAAAATAGAAGTCACAATGCAGATCCCTGGAGTTCTGTGGCAGAGAAAAAACTTTGTTTAAAAAACAGCTCCTAGTATGTTATAGGGCCATAGTAGAGTTTGCATGCCGTCTTGACTATGGGTCAGCAAACAACTCTGTGACTGAATGTACCCATTGGGCCATAAGGTTAGATGGGCAAAGAAATAATCTGCTGTATAATGGAAATTGCATATTTGGGTACAAGCACACTCAGAGGCATGAAGGAATTACATTCAAAGGTAACCCAGACTCCCTTATCTCCAATGTCTTTCTCATTCATGTCAAACTGAGAGAAAAAAAGGAACTCAGTCATAGCCCAAAATGGACTGCTGCTGCATTGAAGCCTTAGTCAGGAGCAGATCTAAAGGACTGTGGTAAAGGAATTTTGGCAGGTGAGAACAACTGAAGCAGTATACTTGGTCATCCATTTCAAACAGAAGGAAAAATGGCCTGAGTTACAAATATAACCTGACTCCTGGGCAGGAGTAAATGCTTTGGCTGTTTGACAAAGGGCCTAGAAAACAATAGTGAAAGATGACATGATAAGAGGTTTGGGAAAGATGAACTGGGCACAAATCAGGTGCATTTCTGTCTCACATTAATGCTTGCCAGGAAGCATGCACCAAAATGTCAACATGTTTGTTGTCTAATGTTAACAATGAGGTGAACAGGATGACTCATTCTATGGCTGTCAGCCAGCCTCCTGCTTAGGCCACCATGGAGTTGACACAATGGGTCCATAATAAAGTGGCCAAGATGTTTCCTCTCATCAATGTTGAAAAGCTGTTGCTAAATGCCTAACCTGCCAGCAACAGAGACTGATGTCAAGCCCTTGAAATGGCACCATTACTCAAGAAGATCAGTCAATCACTTGGTGTAAGGTTGATTACATTGAGGGGAGGGGAAAGGGGGGTGGGAGGCAGTAGCAATAATTTGTCTTTACAGAATACCTACTCTAGACATGGATTTAGTTTCCAGTTCTCAACACCTTTGGTACCACCACCATCCCAGGGCTTACAAAATAACTGATCTATCAATATGACATCCCACCAAACACTGACTTAGGCCAAGGGACCCTTTTTTTTTTTTTTTTTTTTTAAAGATGACAGATAAGAGGATCTTAACCCTTGACTTGGTGTTGTCAGCACCACGCTCTCCCAAGTGAGCTAACCGGCCATCCCTACATAGGGATCCGAACCCATGGCCTTGGTGTTACTGCCACCACGCTCTCCCAGTGAGTCACAAGCCGGCCCTAAGGGAAGTGTGACAATGGGCACATCAGCTCAGAATCCATTAGTCTTA
Source organism: Galeopterus variegatus (assembly GCF_000696425.1). Lineage (NCBI taxonomy): Eukaryota > Metazoa > Chordata > Mammalia > Dermoptera > Cynocephalidae > Galeopterus > Galeopterus variegatus. Next base: position 224,200 of record NW_007728393.1, read on the forward strand.
CTGCATGCTCTCTAGTCATAAATGAACAGCTGTCCCAATAGTTAGGCAGAATGGCCTGCTTAAAAAATCATCTGAAGAGATAACTTGACAACAGTGTCCTATGTAGTTGGGGTACTGCCCTCTAGGATGTGGTATATGTATTAAAGCAATGGCCAATTTATGGAGCTATGTTGCCAACAGCTAGATTACTTAGATCTGGGAACCAAAAAATGAAAGTAGGATTGACCCACTTGCTAAATTTGTGTTTCCCATCCATGTAATTGTAGTCTCTACCAAGTTAGAGGTCCTGACTCTCAGGCTGGGTTAGGAGGAGAGGTGATTGTTTCCTTGAGTGGATATATAGGAGTTCCACTGAACTTGAAGCTCTGACTACAGCCTAGGTATTTTGGGCTCCTCGTGCCAGTTAACCAGAAGAAAAAAGGGAGTCAGGTTACTGCTAGGGATATTCAATCCTGACTACCACAAGAAGCAAAGACTGTGGTTACACAATGGGGGAGAGAGGAATATGTCCAGAACTCAGGAGTTTCAATGCGGTAGTATCTCTAGGTGCTTCCATAGCCAGTGGCAACAGTAAATGAGAAATTTCAACTACGGCTCAACAAGAACCAGACAACTAAGGGTTCAGACATTTGAGGGATGCAATTCAAATCGGCAAACAACTAGCCACTGGTGAAGAAAATCTATAATAGGTGATAGAAGGAGATGTCTGAGTACCAGCATCTGCAGGATCAGCTGCACTTTGTTTCCCTAACTCGCTTACCTTTGAGTCTTTTGAAGATTTTAGCAGGACTCGACCTTGAAGTGGACTCAGTTACTGACTGCACTTTAACCTCTGATCTCAGGAGAGAAGTGAGGGCATATTATTCTCACCAAAACAGAAGCCCCATATTGTAGTATAGAAGCTAGGTATAATGTAAGGCATGAATGAACATGAGTGGTAACAGGGGTATATTATACTGAACACCTTTTATGTACCACTTCAGATCCTCTTGATCTCACTTGTGTCTTTTTCCAGCTGTCTCACCAGCACCAACTTCACATAGATATAATCTGACAGAGCCCTGCCTCATGCCTGGGGGCAGCTCTTGCCACTTACTCTATGGTATCTGTGTTGTCAACGCTTTAGATCCCCACTTGTACAACACCCCACGAGCTACTTGAGGGTGTGGAGAACTTAATATACTGTGGGGTGAATCTTTAACCAAAGGGAGACAGAAATTGGGAGCAAAATTCTTCCTCCTTTTCCCCTTCACAACGTATAGTCTTAAGACACAGTTTATATGATTTTTCAGGGGTGATCCTACAGGACTGAGCAGTGGCAGACAACTAAATATCTCATCTTGGCTCTCCTTCCTCATAAACTACATTCTCTTTCTCCTTCACTCTACTTCTTGAGATTGAGTTCATGGAATCTTAACATGAACTTTTCAAAGACTCCTCATATTCCCTAATAAACAGCACATGGCCCTGTACTTCAGGCTCTTCTTTCTGTGGAAGCTAAGCTAAGGCAGACCTAGTCTGTCTTAAGACCATAGTCTGTGGTGCCTTTATGATATACAAGAACTCATTTCTCTGAAGTTCAGAGGTGGTAAGTGAAACCACAGGCAGAGATGAGACCACTCAGAGAGGGAGAAAGAACTGGAAGAGAAGACAACCTAACATTTGGTCCATTAATGGCTATGAGAAGGATAATAGCCGGAAAAGATTACAGAGTGTCCAGAGAGGTGGGTGGAAAACTGGAAACTACTGTTGTTATTGTGAGGGAGTTTAGGAGGGCACACAGGTAATATATATTTAATAAGCTGATGCTTTTAAAGTTTGGTTCAATACTGACCGCTATAGATATGTGATAGGCTGCATTACCAAAGAAAATTGAATACTATGCAAATGCCACAGGTAATATATATTTAATAAGTTGATGCTTTTAAAGTTTGGTTCAATAACTGACCGCTATAGATATGTGATAGGCTGCATTACCAAAGAAAATTGAATACTATGCAAATGAAAGTGTGTTGGAGAAGTTTTTTTCTAACTATTCCTCTGTGGAGAAACCCTAGGCAGAGCTGTACAAGAGTGAAGCAATCACTCACCAGTGACCAGACCCTTTTATCTGTGCCTTTCTAGAGGGCAAACTAGTAGTGGATTCAGACTGAGGAAAGGATCATTGGCTGGCTATTAATTAAGTTATTAATTTACAAAATTCTACCATTTGAAGATTTCCTTTAGATTAAAAAAAAAAAGCTTTTACATCAACTAATAAAAGAAGAAAGGCTCACAAAACAAGTTTTTATAAGGAGATATTATATGGGAAAAAACCATAGAAAGCTCAGCACCCTGAGTAAGGCACTTTTATTTACTATACTCAAAACTATATTTCATAGGAAGACTTTCTTCCTTACACACAGGAGGGCATAAGTGTTCATAATAATGCTTTATATGTCTTTATGAACACTTAGGATCAGAAAGCAAATCTTCCTCAATATTTAGAATATATCACAAAGCTAAAAGGTATGAAATAATGTCATCCTCTGTAACAGAAAGCCATGTAGTATTTTTCTGGGGAGAGGGGATTAATTCTATGTATCAGTCAGCTGCAGGATTTAATTTTTTCAGATTTAGAAAAGTATCGGTATTCTTCTTTAGTTCATTAAAACTTCTCTTTATTTAGTTCAGTATAAACAAAATAATCCATTCTGCCTAATTTCACCCTGACTTCCTGTCTGTTTCAGTCAACACTCTTACTCCTACTTTTACTAATGTTTAATGTGTAACAATACTCCATGTCCTTAATAAAATAGACCTACGTTCTTTTGCTCCCAGGATGGTTTTATTCTTGTAACGTGCATTACATAGGCCACATGTAAATCCAAAGGTATAATTGCCAATATAAAAGTCAGGAAACCAAAATCTAAATTTATTACTAACAATATGAACACTCAGGAAAGTCAATTTAAGTCACAAAGTAATGTTTTGTAATAGCATTCTTTTTTTTCCCCTTTCCCCTGCTGGGATAATCTTTTTTTTCTTTTTAAAAAAATTATAAATATAACAAGCATATGCATATTTATCTGTTCAAATAACAAATACAGAAACTGAATAACAGGTGAATAACAAGATACTCTGTAGAAAACAGGGCTTCTAACTTTCACAAAAACTGGAGATGTAAAACTTATTTATTTGAAATAGCTCCCTAAAGTCTTCTAAAGCATGCAAATATCAAATTAATTTCAACAGAGGAAGATGAACTTTTCAAAGGTAAACTAATTTCTAAGCAAATCAACAAGTCCACTTAATAAAAAGAAATCAAGAACAGAAATTAAATATCTAAGTTTAGCAACATAAATTCCACCAAAAAACAATAAAACAGAATATAAACCCAAGGGCACTTCGAAAAGCTTGTGGAAAAATAGAACTGAAAGATAATGGGAATCTTTCGATGAACTTTGTTTGTGTGTTTAAATTTTTTTAAGAATAAGATCATAGAAAGTATGTTCTCTGACCACAACAGAAGGAAATTTAGAAAACTCACAAATGTGTGAAATTAAGTAACACTTTCCTCAATAAACAATGGGTTAAAAGATAAATCACAGGGAAATTAGAGAGTACTTTGAGATAAACATCAAAGTGCAACATATACAGGATGCAGGGCTCATTCACTGCTCAGAGGAAAATTTATACTTGTAAACACCTATATTAAAAATAAGAAAAATCTCAAATCAGTAATGTGAACTTCTCCATTAAGAAAATAGAAAAAGAAGAGCAAATTAAACCCAAATCAAATATAAGTAGGAAATATCAAAGATTATTTCAGCAATATATGAAATAGGGAATTAAAAAATAGAGAAAGTCAACAAAACCAAGAGTTGTTTCTTTAAAAAGATCAACAATATTTGCAAACTTTTATGTAGACTAACTAAGAAAAAAGCAAGATGGCCAAACTTGCTAAAATCAGAAATAAAGTAGGTGCATTATTATATTATCACTAAGATTTGGTTTCTTTCTCTTTCTCATTTGCATTTTTGTACTACCAGTGGGTTTTGTTCTTTCTTGTGTATTTGTGGTAGTAACTATCATTTTTCAGATTCCAGATGCAGGACTCCTTTGAGAATTTCTTGTAGGGCTGGTCGTGTGATGGTAAACTCCCACAGCTTTTATTTGTCTGGAAAATACACTATTTCTCCCTCATTTTGAAAGGCTAGGCTTGCTGGATATAGTATTCTTGGCTGGCAGTTTTTTTCTTTTACTATTTTGAATATATCATCCCATTTTCTTCTGGCCTCTAGAGTTTCTGTTGAAAAGTCTGCTCTTAGTCTGATAGGGGCTTCTTTTTTTTTTCCTTTTTGTCTTTTTTTACTGACCGGTAACGGGATCGCAACCCTCGGTGTCGCGCCCGTACCGGGGACCGGCAATGGGATCGCAACCCTTGGTGTTGCGCCCGCACCACGCTCAGCCAGTGAGTGGGAACCGGTCTCCACATGGGATCCGAATCCTCGGCGGGAGCGCCGCCGCGCTCCCAAGCGGCGCGCTCTCCAGTGCGCCACCGGGCTGGCCCGGGGGGATCTCTTATATGTGACTTGATGCTTTTCTCTTGCTTCTTTTAAGATTCTCTCTTTGTCCTTGAGCTTTGCCAATTTAACTATAATGTGTCTTTGAGAGGATCTTTTTGGGTCAAATCTGTTTGGGGATCTTTGAGCCTCCTTGATCTGAAGGTCCATGTCTTTCCCTATAACTGGGAAGTTTTCCATTAATATTTCATTGAATAGGTTTTCCATGCCTTTTCCTTTCTCCTCCCCTTCTGGAACACCCATCATTTGACTGTTTGTGTGCTTAATGTTGTTGTAGAGCTAGGGCTAGGGTCTGGTGCTCATAGACCCCTTGAGCCCATTGAGAAACCCTTCACATGCAGGTCTATGAGCTAGGTAACTGGCAAAAAGGTCCTTGGAGCCTTGGTTGAAGTAGAAATAGTCTTTATTGAGCACACAAAACACTAAGAGTTAGGTGGTACAAGGAGAAACTCAGAAACTCAGCCGCTACTGGCAAAGTCCAAAGAGAAACTGAAACTGAGCAGCTGCCAGCAGAGGAAACATGCTCTAATTTTAGGCATGAGCTCCCTGCTGGCCAGCCTGCTTCACAAACTCTGAAGAACACACAATAGCAATTAACTAGAAAGATACATGCGTGCACATGAGCACTAACTCTACCCACACATAACTTGTTTACAAGAAATATTCAGGGAGCCTGACTAAATTATCCTGTTTTCCCCACAGTTGTCTGCTAGCTCTCTTAGATTTTCTTCATTTAAAAAAAATTCTTTTTTCCTTTTTTTGTCCTCCTGGGTTATTTCAAAAAGACTACCTTCCAGATCAGAAATTCCCTCTTGATCAGAAATTCTTTCTTCTGCTTGTTCTAGCTTTCTGCTTAAGCTCTCAGTTGTGTTTTTTATTTTGTTCAGTGTATCTTTTAGTTCCATGAGTTCTGCTACATTCTTTCTTAAGGTATTAATCTCTTTGTAAATTTCCTCCTTCCTATCCTGCAATTTTTCTTTTCTTTTTTTTTTTTTATGCTGTAAGACTGAGTGTTCTTGTATCTCAGTGAGTTTCATTACGATTATATTGCTAAGAATTCCTTTTCGGTCATTTCAAGGATTTCCTGCTGTATAGGGTCTGTGTGTGAAAAATAGAATAATTTAGTCAGGCTCCATCACATTTCTTGTAAACAAGTTGTGTGGATGGAGTTGGTGTGCATGTGCACCCATGTATCTTTCTAGTTAACTGCTTTTGTGTGTTCTGCAGTTTGCAAGCAGGCTGGAGGCAGAGCTCCTGTCTAACAATAGAGCATGTTTGCTCTGCTGGCAGCTGCTCAGTTTTCAGGTTTTTCTTTGGATTTTGCTGGTAGCAGTTGAGCTTCTTTTTGTACTGCCTAGCTCATAGTGTTGTGTGTGCTGAATAAAGGCTGTTCCTACTTTAACCAAGGCTCCAAGGACTTTTTTGTCCGTTTACCTAGCTCGTAGACCTGCTTGTGAAGGGTCTATGAACGGGCTCAAGGGGTCTCTGAGCTCCAGACCCTAGCCCTAGCTTGACAGTCTGGTATTTGAGAATTACTGTATTCTTTTGGTGGTGTCATTCTGTCTTGGGTTTTCATATTTCTAGTATCTCTGCACTGATGTCTGGTCATCTGGTAGAGCAGTTGCTTCTTCTGTCACTCTGGAGTGGGCTTTGCGGAGAGAGACACCCTCTTCTTTTTCTGGTTTCTGATGGTGATTCTCCTTGTGTCAATGCAGTTGAGTGTCTGGTGGGCTGCCTGCACAGTGGCTGTGGTGGGCCACACACACACAAGTGGTGTTTTCAATGTGCTCTCTTTCCTGCTTTTGGGCAGGGGGTATACCGCCCTTGGCTCCTTTTCTAGGACCCTGGGTGTGCTCTGTTGCCTGCTTCCAGGTTGAGGGGGGCTGCGGCCCTTGGCTTCTTGCCTAGGACCCCACGTGTGCTCCTTGTCTGCTTCCAGGTGGAGGGGACTGCGGCCTTGGCTCCTTGCCGAGGACCCTGGGTGTGCTCTGTTGCCTCTGTAATAACATTCTTAAAATACTTAAATAAATATGAAATGTTCTTGAACATAAGTGTCACAGCAATATGTTAACGTAAGTGTTTCAAAAGACCCAAGTGGAGTTTTATTTTCTGTCACTGCTTTTGATAATTAAAAAATGACATATTTTAAAACTTTAGCTTATAATACTGCCTCAAGTGTTGTACAATTAACAACTGCCTTTAAAAAATAATAGCATAAAGCTATACTGATTATGCTATAACTTAAAAAATAAGACAGGCTCAATGCTATCTATCAGCAACGTTGGGGGCCTACTGCAGCCACATGAGCATTAGACTGAGTCAGTGGGTTCCTCTAACGAAGTCTGTGCTTCTTTGCAATAATAACACAACTATTTGTCCCCCTACTCAGAGACTGTGGCATATCCTCTACATGTCAAGCTTTCCTTCCCCAATTTTTCCACCCATGATCAAGTAGATGGATGGTATTCCAAACATTCTAATTCACCAGACACAACAGCTGCCTGCCAACACCAGAGTGGATATTAGTTTTCATGCGATGTTTCAAAATACCCAATTGACACAACACCAGGTCCAATTACAAGTGGTTTGAAAGTTGGCCTAAAAACCCCAGCACTTTTAAACTAGAATTCAGTATCCAAAACAGTTCATTCTCTCTTTAGAATTCTAACTAAAATGTCAGTGGCAAGGGTCTTTGAAAATAGCCTATAGGTGTTTTCAAGTTTCTATGCTTGTATCAGCAGACTACTGACCTGCCTAACAAGAAAGTCTCTCAGCTACTATGTATCTAGATACAATGCTGGGAGTCAACATGAGCCAGTTCTAGGAAGAGCAGGAAAAAAAAGTGGCAGCAAATGCCTTCAGGAGTCCTTTTATTTAAAAAAAAAAAAAAAAAAAAAAAAAAAAAGACTAAGTCAAACAACTTAGCTCTTCACAGTTATTTAAAATCTGTTAACTGTTCCTCTAAATGTAAAATTTCAAGGGTGATCTTATCCTTTATCTCAGTATCTTACCTAATGATTCTGTATTTCAAAGTACTGAGAGGTTTGTTTGGTGGGCATAACTGTGGCCACTTCCTTTCTATCAAGAAACATGATTTTTTTCTTCTGATGCTAAAAGACTTCTGTTCACACAGTATGAACCTGGGTTTGTTTATAAACTCTGAGGTGGAAATGTCAACGTGGAGATAACACAGGTCAATTATTTTATTTTATTTTTTGGTGGTTGGCCAGCATGGAGTGGATTGATATTTTACATCTTATTAGGTATTTTTAAAAGCCAAAAAAACCAAAAACATAAGAATGTCTAGAATTAACAAATATAGCTTCTCTGGTAGGATTCATGGTCATGGAAGCTCAAACTTTGTAGGTTAAACACAAAAAGAGTTAATCATTAATCGCTATGGTACTTTAGTTATACATCTGGACTGGGGGATGGGGTAGGATATATAATGCATTTTGGCTGAAGGTGTTATCTACTTAAACGTATTAAAATATAAGCATATCTATCTTTCTATTTTCAAAAACTGGTACCATATGATGGGGGGGGGGGGTAGTTCCAAGCTACTTGAACAGGGAAGGGTTGAGACAGCTGCTAGAGGATAGGCTGGAGAAGCACAGCAGTGTGTACAATTCTTTCCAGATCTCCCAAAATTCTGCCTCAATCTCTTGGGGTCCTAAAGGCTTTTTGGCAGCCAGTCATCCTTAGGGCTCATTTAAAATTCTAATTCCACTTTCCAGATCTGCCTTAATCCAAACATTTATCCATGAGAACCCCTAACAGAACTCCAAGGTTCAGAGCTGGAAGGGAGGGGTGCCTCTGAGTTTGGCAGCATCTCCTGGCACAGGTGCCATGGCATATACTCTGCATCCCCTTAGTCCTTGGAGTCCTAGCATCTGCCAAGTAACAGTCTGTGATGACAAATTAGGAAGAAATTCAGTCACATAGTTTCCTTCTGTAGTGTACACAAGTAATATGCATAAAGAGACAGAGTCTCATATTACCCAGAGAAGTACCCTATATAAATTACACGTTTTGGGTTTTTTTTTTTAAACTCACATGTTAAAAGCAAAACATCACTGTATTAGTCCATTTTTGTGTTGCTATAACGGAATACCTGAGGCTGGGTAATTTATAAATAACAGAGGTTTATTTGGCTCATGATTCTCGGACAACTGTGTCTGTCATGGGCCTCAGGCTGCTTCTACTCATGGTGGAAAGCAGCAGGTAGCCAGCAGGTATAAGCAGATCACATGGCGAAGGGAAGCAAGAGACAGAGGGAGAGGAGGTGCCAGAGTCCTTTTCAACACCGGCTCTCGGAGGAGTAAGAACACACTCATGATCCCCCACCCCTGGGAGGAGGAGAGAGAAAGCATTAATCCATTCATGAGAGATCCACCCCCATGACTCAAACAGCTCCCAACACTGCCGCACTGGGGATCAGATTTCCACTTGAGTTTTGGGGGGACAACACATCCAAACTCTATCAATCACAAACTCAATGTCAAGAAATAGAAAATATTTCTTTTGATCAACCTATTTATAAGTGATATTGAATTCCTATTCTAAATTTCATATTCTATTCAGATTTCCTTGTTGATAAAAATAATTTAACAATTACATGGGGGCAAATCTAATAATATTCATGCCTTCCTTAAAGACAATAGTTAATCATTACATGGTGTGGTGAGTATTCCAACATGCTTGCAAATAAGCTACAAACCTTACAAGAATACTGATATGTGGTTAGAAAATTTGTAGCTACAGTGTTAAACTGACCATCATAAACCTACAGTCATTTTGATTCTTTTATGGTTTCAAGTTAAGTATAACTGAAACCAAATGTTACAAGAATACTGATATGTGGTTAGAAAATTTGTAGCTACAGTGTTAAACTGACCATCACAAACCTACAGTCATTTTGATTCTTTTATGGTTTCAAGTTAAGTATAACTGAAACCAAATGTTTCAATTTATGAACTATGTTAAATTTCTCTTTCCTATTTATATGGATGGGTCACATGGAGCAATAGCTAATTTAGTAAGTATTTCAGCATATATCAAGTTCAGGGTGCATAAAATATAATAAAAAGGAAGAATTTAAACACTTTATTGTTCAAGTACACGACTAAGAAGAGCTGAATGACTGCCTGTCACCAACTGCCTATTACAATGCTGTAAAATGTACTTAGCACCAACTAATAAAAGCTCAAAACTGTGCAAATATTAAAAGTGTCTGGCACATAATTTCAGAACATTTGTCCCTTTTAATTCAAACCTTTTCAAACTTAGATTCAAGGAATGTGTAACACCACAGAAAAGACAGAAATGTATTATGTATTTTGAGTACTACTACTACCAATCCCTTGTTTAAACCTTCCACAGGGGGTCCCAAATGTCTACAGAATAAAGCCCATCCATGTTGTAGTTCTGCTACCTAGATCCTCCATAATTTGGGCTCCCTAACTTCAGCCTTCCTTCCCCTTGCTCCAGTATGAGGAAACCTTTTTCTAGACCAAGAGAATTCCTGAACTTATCCAACTTTGTGTCTTTACTTGTGCTCTTTCTGAAGCTTGCTTAAAATACCTTTTTTGCTTCTTTCCACTCGCTTAAGTCCCATCTATCAAGTTAAAATGCTTTAAGGGAACCTGCACTGGTTCATGTTTGTGCCCCCACCATCTTCACTCAGACACTGGCATGAAATGATGCTCTTCAAATGACTGTTGAATTAAACTGACTCTGTAGCCTACTTAATACTGCATAATAGTCTGCCCCTCAATGCTCCAACTTGACCATTTCTAGTAACTAATCTTTGGAGCCACTGTGCTCATATTACATCCACTACCCACACAGAGTTTTAAACTTGTTGATTTCGTGGCACCTCTCTGAGTTTTTCTTATATCGATCAAATAAGTGTCCACTTGTCCAGTGTATAGGACACAATGCTGCCATGATGCAGAGATGCAGGACCACCACTTCTGTGAGAACATACATGCAGTCTATGATACAAAAGAGATCAAGGTCAATATCATAAGGGAAGAATTAAAACAGCATAGAAATGCAAAAGAGGAGGATGCAATGCCTGTCTGAGGGAAACAGGCAAGACTCTATATAGAGGCAAGATTTTAATTCTACCCTTATAAGGAAGGTTTTCATGGTGATTCAGGCCCTCAAGAGACCTCCCCTTTCTGAATTCTTATAGTACTTACAGTTTACACTACTTTCACAACCTAACCTATTAAAATATTCCCATTTTATAGATTAGCAAAGTGTAGCACAGAAAAATTAATTTTTGTGTGTGTGTGTGGCTGTCTTGTACAGGGATCACACCCTGGACCTTGGTATTAGTGGCACCATGCTATAAACGACTGTGCTAACCAGCAAGCCGAAGAAATTAAATATCTTGAGAAAATTACACAAGTAGTAAGTGATTGGCATGGGAACAGTCAAAAGGGCTAGTTTCAGGTAGTATGGTCAAGGAAGGACTCTCCTTATAGGTAATACTTGGGAGGAGAACTGAAAGAAGAATAGCCAGACATGTAAGAAAGACTGTTCTAGGCAAAGTAAACTGCAAGGAGAAGGGTCCTAAGATAGGAAAAACCTGGTGTTTTTGAGAAGTGTAAAGAAGGCCAATGTGGCCAGAGCCAAATGAAAGGAAGAAAGAATAGCAGAAGACAAAGCTGCAGAAGTGGGCAGAGACCAGCTTATAGATGGACTTGTGAAACTGAGTAAGGGAGTAAGTATATGTTCTAGGTGTATTAACTCACCTTTACATTATGCAATCCTTTTTGTTGTTTTTCTTCATAGTAAGAGTCTCAATGTCAGAAACCATCTCACTTAAAAAAAAAAACAAAAAACCTCTTGTAGCATCCAGCCCACAGTATGATGCAAAGTGCTCTGTGGAGCATTTCCTAATTGAGATAAAGGATGGGGTGAGTGCTACTGTGTGCAGGAGTGGTTAAGAAGGTCTAATGTAGGAGAAGCAACTGGAGACACAGAGGGGCATTCCAGACTTGTAGTATGCTAGTTTCATGGCCGTGGAGAGGAAGCAAAAAAGTTCTAATAAAAATAATATGGAATTTGGGGAAACAAGATTTTGTTTTGGAGATAAGGATAGAACTCTTGAAAGAAAACATTTCCTCTGTGTGGAAGAAAACTCTGAATCATTAAAAGGACAAGTCTTCAAAATCTCCTCAAATTAGAGAGTGCTCTAAATTTTTATGAGGATACGACAGATGCTACAATGTATGAATTCTTAAGAGAACAAGACTACAATATGCCCAGTGAAAGGGAAGTACTCATAAAGAAAGTTACTAATAAAATGTTAATATGTGATCCCAGCAAGATGAAGAAATACCATGGAACAATGTAATGAAAATGGGCACTGGAGACAAAGTCCACAATCAGAATCCCAGGTTAACCACTGTGGTGTAAGGCCTACAATTAAGGTTCAATTATTATGTGCTGTTTTGACATTTGGTAAAATAGGGAAGGCCTTGAATGACTTAACTCACAAGTTCCCCTCCCCACTCTGCTCCTGTGGACAAGGGCCCCTAGCTAAACGACCCTCATCAAAGTTGCCAGGTGCAATTCCAACTTATCCTTGAGTAGCAGGTTTCAGTTCCCTGCCAGGTTGAGGAATTATTTAAACAAGCCGACCACATCCTTCTGTGGGAACCAGGGGACACCCCAACCTATTGATACTACAAAGCCTGCTTCCAACAGTCCCTGGTTATTCACTATGTTCCCTAGTGCAACCACCATGTGACGTACACATGGCGTGAAGTGTCCTCTTCCCCTGAGCTTTGAGTATATATGACTAAAAAACTGCTGTCTATCTCATTTGACCAGTGTCTGCTGTGTGTTCAACCATCCTCATAACCCTATGTCAGGAATCCTTCCCTCATCAAAGGGGTGAAGAGGAAGTCATCAAAACAGCCACTTACTGGATATGTGAGTCAGATTTCAGGCCAAGTAACTTAACTTTTGTCTCCAAGCTTTTTATTCTATAAATTATGATTAACAATATTTATCTTGCAGGTTATTGTAAGCAGTTGTCACTGTGTGTACTGTGTCTATCAGTGCAGTGCTAGACTCATGGTTGATTCTACTAATACCATCCTTATCTCATTACCTGACACTATCACCGTGACTACTGCTGTTGATTTAAAACATATAAATTTAAAACTAAAAACAGAGTTTGAAAGAGTAAGTAGTGATATAAATGACAGATTGGCCAGGTTTGGTTTAAAAAGCCAGAAAAACAACTATAAGAATTTACAAGAGTTTTGGGCAAATAATAAGCAGATATGTAACCACGACTGCTTTCAAAATACTGAATACTTGTTTGGACTATACTTTGATTACATGAATCTGGCTATGCAAATGATGCAGTAATTTGTAGCAATACAAAGTTTCCAATAAGCTTATATTCTGTGTGCAGATGCTTTATTTTTAAGCAAATGAAAAAAATTGGTTCCTTCAGATAAGAGACAAGGGGGAAAATGTAGCTAATAAAGATTTACCCTGGGAGAATTTCCTTTTCAGTTTTTTCTTCTTTCTCACATCTCAATTGCAACTGCTTATCTAAACACATACTCCAATGCACCAATGTTTCCTGAATTCACTAGTTCATTTTTATGCTTTTTAATTTGTATACAATTACTTAATTTATACTAGTTTGTATATTTATGTGTTTGAAGAGAGAAGTTATAAAATATATAATCATATATACTCATATTAATATGAAAATGTAGAACTATAAAAAAATGGAGGAAAAGGAGACTTATACAATGTAGTAAAGACCCCTTTGGACACACATAGCGTGATCATTTTAGAGTATTGATATTGTAGTAAGACTTTTTTGACTTTAGATTTTGTTTAGTTTAGTAGAGCTGAATAGTGTCATTTTGGGGATAAAAACTTTATTCTCTTCAGAATTCTAGTTTGACACTGAAATCTTACTTATTAAGTTTCAGATAAACCGTAATCCAAGTTATGTTACTCAGTAAGCAAGTGGATAACATATTGAGATGACATTTTTTAAAATACACCTTTCAAACATAGCTCTTTGGCTACCACATCCAATAGATATTTAAGTATTAGCTTAAAGTAGATTATTGTTAACATGTTGTAAGAAAATTGCACAGTGATAAAGCTTGTAATAAAAACAAGCAGAACACCCACCGCTCATTCACTACAGTGAAGTGTATTAACTGTTCTCAAAAGCATTAACTTTTACTCAAACAGCAGTGGTATTCTGTCCAATCTATTAGATTCAGACAGTGCATATTAGCTAAAGACTACTGGAAATCTTTATGTTCATATGTTCAAATTATATGTATTATTACATATAATATTGAAGATTTTAAATGCAAATGAGAAAGAGAAGAAAATCAAATCTCTCCTTTTTCTTTATAAACAAAGTAGCTTAAAATTTTGTAATTCTTATTCTATATGTATTCTCATATTTTACATCTTGGGAAAAAGCAAGATAATGATGTACTTCTATTAATTAGCTTTCTAAAAGGTTACAGATTTACAAAAAGAGACCACTGATGGGCGGCTTTTTCATTTACTTTCATTCTGTTAAATCTGTCTTCCCCTCAGGCTGAATAGCTTGGTAGTATTAAACAAATCCAAAACTTGGCTCAGTGTTTGTTTTTTTTTTAAGCCATAAAGACAAGTTGTTTTCTTGATTCCTTAATTTTGCATGGTATTTTCAACATTTAGATATAACATATTTGGATAAATTATAACCAACAAGATGTCATCAGCCCATATAAATCAGCATCAATTTATTTAAAAAAAAAATAAAAAACCGGCTTCTGGTCAAAATGGCAGAATAGACGGTCCCCAGCATCACTCTCTCCCACAAATCAACCAATTTACAACTGTTAAAAAGCAATGACAGCCAAATTGGGGCCGCTAGAGCTCAGAAGAGGAGGAGAGACCTATGGAGTGCGAGGAGAGACCTACGGAGTGCGAAGACAGGAGAAACCATGATGAGAGAAAGAAAGGACTGCTTCAACTATTTCAAGCCCCGGCTGCTTCCAGGCTGAGGCTGCTGAGCACACGGAGCCGGAGCTGGCAGAAGCCGCAGCTGTGCCCTTCGGAGGAAGTTGGTTGGAGGCTGCAGGGGAGAAGAGGGCCTTGGTGGCCCCCAGGCCAGCAAGAGTAATAGGGTTCCCATGGACCCACATAGGAGCGAGGAGCCACAACATCTGAAAAAAAGGAGCCACTCAGAGGCCGGTGAGTCATCTCAAGGGACCAGCATACAGCCTTTCCCAAGGGAAGTGTTTGGAGCATGGGAAGTGGGGGAGATGGGCCCACTTGGAGAACACTGGGGAACAGCAAGGACAGCTCATCTGCCCCACAATCAGTGCAGGACCACACTGTGTAGATGGGTCAGGAATACAGAACTGCAGGGGGAGCGGTTTGCTGAAAAGACTCAGGCCCAGACCAGAGTTTCTACACAACTCAGGTGCACTGGATCTCAGGAGAGCCTGAAATACCTACAAAGTCAACCATTAAAACCTGAGCCCCACAAAAAGTTTCCCCCAGGGAATCAGCAGCAATGCAGCAATTTAGCACAACTACAGGGCTCAAGTACTGGTTCCCACAGGAAGTTCCCCCATTTTAGAAGCAAGCAAAGGACAATTAGCTCCAATGCAGAGTTTAGTGGAAAGAGTGAATAATCCAACACAGAACTGAAAGAAAAACAAAATGCCCACAGACCAGAGACAAAGTTTCTTATTAAAGGTCTCACTTCACCAAAGAATACCTATAAAACCTAGGAGGATTGGAAGCCCCCTGGGTCCCCAAGCCAGGGATGGGGGAGGGCCAGGGGCCTCAGCCATGCCCCCAACACCCACAACCAGCCTACTGATGACCACCCAGTAACCGCAGGAAGTACTCTTGGTTTCCAATCTGGGCAATAGGGGGCCAAGGACTTCCGCCACACCCCTGTGACATCTGCATTCAGCCCTGCAATGACGAAGCTACCACTGGAAGCACCCTGGTCTCCCCTGCAGGAATGAGGGGGGTGCCACAGGCCTCAACCACTCTACCCCTCTTCCTCCTTTTCCCATCTTATTTCCTTCTCCCTTCCTCTCTCCCCCTCACACCCAACTGCTCCACAACAACATCTTAGAATGCAAAAACAGATGGAGTGGGGAACAACCCCTCCTCCCGCAACCAGGCAAGCTGCTGCTGCCACGAGGCCTACCTGGGGTCTGCCCGGGGTCTGCCCAGGGTCCTGAGCCCTCCTCCCACAAGCAGACAAGGAGCACGTCAAAAATACCACTTCCATGTGACCACAGCCACAATAGCCATGGCTGCCGTAAAAGCAGCTAGATGCTACAACCACCATGCAGATGGCCTGTCAGCCACTTGAGTGCATTGACACAAGGAGAGTCACCAGTAGAGACCAAAGAATAGGATGCCTCTCTCCACAAAGCCCATTCCAGAGTGATAGAAGAAGCATCTACCGTACGATAATATTGGTGGACCTGAACACGGCTCTCTCAGTACTAGACAGATCATCTAGGCAACAAATCAACAGAATAACCATTACTCTTTCAGAAGGAGAGAAGAAATCTAGGGTTATCAGGGGTGGGAGGGGGGAGGGAGAGGGGATGAGGAGAGATTGGATAAGGGGCATAAAGAGTAAGTATGATTTGTAATAACATATATGCTAATAATATTGATTTGATCAACATACATCAGTGTTGAACCCCCAAAATATGGATAATCAATTATGATTCAATAAAATATTAATAAAATTAAAAAATTAAAAAAAAAATTCCTAGTCCCAAACCATGCTCAAAAATCAGATACATTTACTGTAGACATTGGTCCATTCATCTGCATTTAAACACTACCAAAACACTTAAGAACTCTATCATCGTCTTTTTTTATTGAAACATAATTGACTGTACATGTCTGACTGTATATGTACAGAGTTGTATATCAATGCTTATGTACAATATGTGATGCTCAAATCAGGATAATTAGTATATTCAATAGTATACAATGTTATCGTTTCTCATATCACCATTTATCTAGAACCACAAATAAAGTAGGATTCCAGTTTCACATATGATAGGATTTAATCAGCTGCCTTTCGGTGTTTTTTTGTTTTTTTTTTTAAGGTATAAACTTCGGATGCTTTTGTTTATTGTCATGAAGTTAGTCTAATTCTTTATAGGGAAGTAAACTGATAACACAGCAATTCAGTTGGAGGAGGAGACACAGGCATGAGGACAAGACTTTGGTACAATGCAATGTCCCAGGCACCTGGAACAATGCCTGGCATATAGTAAGTGGCATTTGATAATTATTTGTTAAATGAATAAACATGTGGGCACAACTCTACAACCAAAAAAATCACATTTTTTGCTTCCATTAACATCGTAATCTTATCGCAAAAATATGGTATAATCAACAATCTATTATGATATCAAAGAATGTCCATTCTTACAGGACCACACATAGGTCTATTAATTTCATTATCAATTGCAAGAAAAAAGCAACAGAGAAGTCTGTGTGGTACTATTATTTGGAAATAAATTCATAATGTAAATACATCTCTATAGGGCTAAGGAGGCAGGGAATATTTGTTAAAGTATTAAAATAGACTATAACTGAAAATAAAATTCTAAAAATTGATAAAACTACTACTAAATTGAGATAAAATAATAGTAAGCATCATTCTCAAGTATTAAACATACTGGGACAAGAAAGTAAAGAGAAAAAGAGGACAGGAATTTATCAACCAAAAAGGTATAACTAATTTGTTGGTATATGTACTTATATATTAAAAGCTTTCCAAATATTAAAAAAATTAATAATCACCTCACTTGATATAAAAAAACTGTTTAAAGTTTAATGCAAAAATCATTTTTAGTAATTTGCTTTTAAGTGCTGATAATATTACAATTTTTGGCTTTTCCTTTTGTTCTACTTTTTGCCTATTAAACATGAAGAACGTTCATACAAATAAACAATAATTTGCACGTCATAGCACCTTTCAGCTCACAATTTTAAAGCATTAACTAATTAATTAAAAAGAAACTATCCTAAATTAGAGTAATCAGAATTAAGAAAGGTAAACACTCTGTTGCTCTTTTTCTTTCCACATACTATTTTGGACTTTGACACTGCTTGTGATATAATTACTATATTTAATAAAACATAGGGAATACAGAAATTACTGAAAAGCTCATTTCTGGGTATAGCTGCAGATCATTTATCTAAATCTTCTGGATTGAAAGTTGTACATCACTATGTGATCATGATTAGCAGGGTTTGCCTACATGCTTTTTAGTTAAATTATTTGATTTAAAGTTGGTTTTATATAATGAGTTGTTCTGGGGAGCTTATTAATAATCATACATCATACTCTTCTGATTACTATTTATCAGCTTATACTACAGTATAGGAACCAACTTGGCCATATTCTTACTGAAAATATTTTGAATTAATTTTAATCCCTAAATATTGAGGCTTTATTTTCACTAAGTATCACATAACTCCATTTCTGCAAATGTTGTCATTTATGATAACATAACAACCAAACTAAGGCCCCTGACCTCCAGTCTGCGGGGGTTAGTAATTCAACTGGATTCTATTTAAGAACAGGAATACATTTCTATATACAGTGGCTAATGCAAATAAAGTGGTTTTCAGAGACTTAGAAAATCTGTTTATATTATTTTATTCTTACTTTTAAAGCTCGATTTTGTATTTTTAAAGAGTAGATCTGAAGGTATGTAGGAAGCAATAATAACTATATACCAGAGGTCAAGAGGCATCAGAAAATTTTTAATGATTAAACTCTATCCATAGTAAGTATAGTGTACTGTACTCATGCCATTTAACAAAAGCAACGAAAATTGTAGACTGTATTTTTTATTAAGAAAAGAGACAACCTTAAAAGCAAAACAACATGAAAAAGTAAGCTAATAGTGTGGATATTAAAATTTTTTAATAGATTAAGTTATGCTTTTTAATACCTTGCACATATTAAGCTTGCAAACAAAATGCACTGAATTCCTGTTATAAAGTATCATATGTTGTTGTGGTCTGGAGGCTGATCTCTTAAACAGTAAAAATCCATCTTGCTGGCCGGCCCGGTGGCGCACTGCTACAGTGCGCCGCTTGAGAGCGCGGTGGCGCTCCCGCCGCGGGTTCGGGTCCCACATAAAGACCCGCCACACAAACGATGTCCGGGCCGGGGGAGCCATACCGGGCGTTGGG
>NW_007728393.1:243231-261736 GCF_000696425.1 Galeopterus variegatus
AGGGTTGCGATCCCATTGCCGGTCCCGGCCCGGTACGGGCGCAACACTGAGGGTTGCGATCCGTTGCCGGTCACGAAAAAAAACAAAAAGGAAAAAAAAAAATCCATCTTGCCCTTACACTGGACTGAATTTACACAAAAGGCATGAATTTTAGTGCAGAGCAATGATTTACAGTGTTCTTGGAAGTTATTTCATCTTGCCCTTACACTGGACTGAACTTACACAAAAGGCATGAATTTTAGTGCAGAGCAATGATTTACAGTGTTCTTGGAAGTTATTTAAAAGGCTCCACTTTGCCCCCTACACTTACTCAGAGGAGGAGGGAGTCTATTAATGAGGAGGGCTCAGCTTTGTATTACTGCTTCAAATACAGCGATCCAGCTTTTATATATTTTGGAGTTTGGGATCAAATTTTGTTTGAACAAAAGTTTCCACAACTAAAAACAAACAAAAGACAAAAAGCAGTTTAAACATTTAAAAAACTGATTAATTTCCCCTTTCTCCTGTTTTTCCCTGACCCACTGCCCCTTACATATTCACATTCCCTATACTTCAGAGACCTGATAGCAACACAGAGCAAGTGAAAGACTAGGGATGAGAAGTCAAAAAGGGTTGAGGAAAGAAAAGGAAAAGATGGCAATGCTGTAAAACTCATGTTAAATATTATCAGTCTATCCAAGTTGAAAATGCACTGGTCCTTAAAACGCTTGAGTGGGTTAAGAGGTACGACTCCAAATTAACAAAATTGGTTTTGAAGAGACATATGTAAATGTCACTGTCACTTCAATGGTTGATGGATTCCACTAACACATGTATTCTTCGTCTCTGCATATCAACAGAGTGGCAATAGTGACAGCGAGGACACGCGTTTCTAAAAAGCCAGGCAGAGGACTGTCATTATCTTTGTTCATACACCCAATGTTGCTGTGATAGTAACAAAATCCTATCTTTATACCTTACTTTCTTTCAAAGAACTTTAAAGAAAACCTAATTCCATTAATGCAGTAAAGGGTGAACAGTGTTCTCAGATGCTTTTTCAATGCTTCATGAGTTCCTGAAAATATACAAGAGTGCTTCAAAATATTCATGGAAAGATTCGTATTACCTTTTAATTCTATTTTTTCCATGAGTTTTTTGAAATACGCTCGTATTAATAGTTTATTATGTAAAACTCTCCAATTTACTCACAAGGCTCTATTAAATGCTTTTCTCCCAGGGTTTAGACAATATATTTAATTCTTATGTGATATAAATAGTACACTGGCTAATATATTAAAACATCTTTTGAATACCTGCAATTCAGCTAGAAACTTTCTGGATGATTCATAACTGTATATTCAGGAATTTTTCTTTTTGTCCCCAAAGAAATTAATTCCTTTTCAGATATGAAGGCAAGTTTTTTTTGTTCTTTTGTTTGTTTTTGACAGCTGGTCAGTACAGATATCAAACCCTGGACTTGGTGTTATCAGCACCAAGCTCTAACCAATCCATCTAACCAGCCAGCCCTTAATTCTTTTAGTTTTAATGATTGGATTTTGCTTTTCTATCCTTATACACACAAGAAAGATTTATTTTTATGGTAACTTATTTGTGAGGGCAGAGACAGAAGAAGGAAAAATAGGACAATAATATGGGGGGGGAGTACATCCTTTACTAAATGGAATAAATAAATTTGATGTCTTATGTGACATGAAAAAGTTACTTATATGACATCTTTTAATTCATTAAAAGATGAAACAGACCTCTCAGTATCTACCTGTAGTCCACAACTCATCAGTAATACCTACCAGCTTACTACATGCAACGTAAAGAAAGCAGAACAATAGCATCTTAATGAAAAGTCCCTTAACAGATTTCAAAGAAATGTTAAGTAGAGTTAAGTAGTAGTATTAGTCACATGATTAAATACAATAGTGGAAACCAGGACAGACCTTAGTTTGAATTCTAGCTTAGCCTTGACCTTAGGTGAGTAATTTAACCTCCTTAAGTGCTTTATTTTTCTCACCTACAAAACAAGTATGCTAACCTTGCAGTGCTGTTGTGAGAACTATAAATGATGTGTATAAAGTATTCAGTAGTACATGTAGCAGGGTTGTTAGTAAAGATAACAAAATTGATATCAAAATTAAGTCTTTAGTTAACTGATTCTTTGGTAAATAATAAGAGGGAAAAAAAAGAAAGAATGGCGAACAGTGGAAAAGATATCACAACTTCAGTAAACATAAGTGAAAAATGAAATAGTGATACAGAATTTTAAGCAGTGCCATCTTAATTTCAGAACCTCAAAAATTGTAAACGGAGGATTCTTGTTGCATGAGTTTAGCTGAGAAACTTGATGGCTGGCCTGTGGTAACCATTCTTTTAAGCAGTCACTGCTTCTCTGGATCCCTCCCTGGAGAAACCTTCAGGGAAGCATCTTTTAACAGTGCACTGGGCATGGCCCCGAGTGGGCCTCAATTACATTAAACAAAACAAATCCATAGCAAACAGACTCAGCTTTCTAACTTTTTCTCGTCCATTATTCTTTGAGTCATGTGGGCTCAAAATCTCAAGTGGTTTTCTCACACCAAAGCCTATCAACATTTCCTTATTCATACCTCAAGCACCCATCTCAAAACCCTTTTATTTCTATTCTCCAACTTCCAATTCTCCGTAAAGATACCAAACAGATTAATCTTCCTAAGAGACCACTTGTCCCATCTCACTCCACTGCTTTAAAACCCTCATTGATTCTTTACTATCTTCTGCATTCTTAAAGTGAGGTCTGTGGGCTACCTGCAGCAGAATCACACATATATACATCTTTGTTAAGATGCACTGGCCAAATCTATACCCACTCAATTAAAGCTCTGGCAATGGGATTCAGCATTTCACAAACTCCCTGCTTGATTCTTAGCCAACATATTAAGTGCTTCATGTGGGCCAGACACTGTTATGAAAACAGAGAGGTTAAGTAACTTACCCTAGATCATGTGTACTACCTTCTTAAGCACTGCACAGACTGCTTTAGTCCATCAATCAAGAAGCCTGATAGTACATGACACTGTATGATTTCCATTCTTTTAAACTAGCTTAAGTGTGCAATATATAGTTACTTCGCAAGGTGTAGAATTCTAGGTTGGAGGTTTCAGTCTCTCAACACTTAAATATTTCACTCCATTCTCTTGTTTGCATGATTTCTGAGGAAAAGCTGGATGTAATTCTTACCTTTTCTCCTCTGTAAGTATGGTGTGTTCCCCCCACCCCTGCACCTAGGGCTTCTTTCAAGATTTTTTTAATCTTTGATTTTCTGTAGTTCGAATATGAAACACCTACATGTCATTTTTTTTGGCATTTATCCTATTGCTTTCTGAGCTTCCTGAATCTGTGGTTTAGTGTCTGACATTAATTTGGGGGAAACTTTCTGTCATTACTGCTTCAAATATTTCTTCTGTTCCTTTCTCTCTTTTTTCTCATGCTGGTACTCCCATTGTGCATATGCTATAAACTTTATGTAGTCCCATTGTTCTTAGATATTCTGTTCAGTTTCTCTCAGTCTTTTTTCTCTTTGCTTTTCCATTTTGGAAGTTTCTACTGACATATCCTCAAGTGCTGAGATTCTTTCCTCAGCTGTGTCAAGTCTACTAATGAGTCCTTCAAAGAAAGACATTCTTCATTTCATTTAGTGCTTTTCAACTCTAGCATTTCTTTTTGATTCTCTCTTAAAATTTCCATCTCTCTGCTCACTTGGCCCATCTGTCCTTGCACATCATCTACTTTATCCCTAGAGGTCTGAGCATTTTAATCATAGTTGTTTTAAATTCCTGGTCTGATAATTCCAACATCTCTGCCATAACTGAGTCTGGTTCTGTCGCTTGCTCTGTCTCTTCAAACTGTTGTTCGCCTTTTAATATGCACTGTAACTTTTTCTTGATAGCTGGACATGATTTTCTGGATAAAAGGAACTGCTGTAGATAGGCCATCAATAACGTGATAAGGTATTTGGGTGTATGTGGGTATTCTTTAGTCCTATCATTAGATATCACTATTCTAGTGAGCCTATGACTCTGCACTGTGGAATTCACAAGTGCTTCTCAATCTCCCTCCACCCTATTTTAAGTGGGACAGGATGGCTAGAGTAGGCTGGAGTTGGATATTTCCCTTCCCTCAGGTAGTTTAGGATCTAACAAAACCCCAATAGTTTAGGCTCTGGTAAGAGTTTCTCTTGAGGCCAGGTCTTGGTAAGAAGAACAGAATATTCTGGTGTATTTCAAAATAGTTCCTTTTCCTCTTCCCCTGACAGAAGCCTGAAGGAGTAAAACTCACAGAAGTGGTGGGGCCCCTATAACTGGTCACCCCTGGAGATTTTAACTCTCAAGACTCGTACACTCTGAGCCCCCAGCAATTGGTCAATTAAAGTTCAGATTTTCCTATCCCCACGCTGATTCCCATGGGGGTTTCTGCTCCTGTACGTTATGTTTCTCTGTATTTGCCTGTCTCTTCAGTTTTGAGGGCAGTGGTTTCCTCTCTAACTTCACTTTTCTGACAGATATAAGAAGAGTTCAACAACTGTTTTTGTTTGTTCAGCTTTTTCACTTGTTGGACTTGTTAGTGGAGTGATGGCTTACAAGTTCCTTATGTATCAAACTGGAAACCAGAAATTGCCTCATTTTTTAAATTAGAAGTTTAAATATTTGATTTCATATACATTTATAAATTATAAAATATAAATACTTTTTAGAGACAAATGGGGTTCTAGAGACACTTTAGTTGGATTTCCTCTTTTTAAAGACAAGAAAGCAGGGAAGAGGAAAGTTAAATGACTTGTCAAGGTACCTTGACTAATGTCATCAGACTTTGGTTAGACCCCAGCAGTCCCTACTTCCTATCTACAACTAAAAAGTAGCTATTTTAATGGTAATTATAGTTATGTTGGAAGAAAAAAAATTGGTCATTATTTATAGGAATACATATGGAAATATTTATAGGGATATGATTTGATGCCTGGAATTTGCTTTAATATTTGACGTGTGGTGGGGGTATAGTTGATATGTGCTAATAAATGTGATGGGAAAGCAATCTTAGTTCTACTAAATTCCTATTTTGTACATGATTTAAATTTTCCGTAGTCAAATGTTAAACACATGATAAAGTAGAAAAGAATAAAACAATTGTTTATTTTGACTCTAATTACCAATTCACTACTACTGAAAGAAGTGATGTATAAAAATGCACTGAAAGTTGTACCAACTTGAAAATTACATGGCTTAGTCCATGTACCAAATCACAGAGGTAAATTTTACCACTGCTTTACTTATATAAAATTCACAGTCATCGTACTATTTTAACATCTCATAGCTATCAGAGTACCTTAGCTCAACCCAAGATCAAACTGACACCATTTTATATACTTAACTACAAACCTTTCACATAATATATTAGCTCAATTTGCCTTTTCATTCTTAAATAAAATATTATTTTATTTAAGAAAGCTCTCCTGCAGCAGGAGAGCTTTCATAAGTGGCATAATTTGCACAAGATTCTAAAAAGAATGCTCATTAATCCAAACAGTAGAATTAAATTTTCTACATTTTACACTTGGAAAGAAAAAAAAAAAAAATAGCCATCAAATTCAGTATCAATTAAGGCAAATATAGGAAAATCAAAGGTAGTCAAGTCAGTTAATATTTGCTCTCTACCCAGGAAGGCTACCAGCCCCCCATGAGAATAGATACCCCAGCTGACTGCTTTTTTAATGACAGATCATAAATAAATGAATTCAGTTAGGAAATCATTTGTACCTTAATATAACTGCAAACTTCCGCTATCTTTTCATTAATACTATACCACAAATTATGTAGTTTTTCTTTTACTTCTTAGACTTATCTGGTTGAATATAGAAAAGAAGCTATTTTAAAATTTTATTTTTGTTTTGTTTTGGTTTTTTGGTGGCTGTATGGTTTGGGGATTCATACTCTTAATCCTGGTGTTGTAACACTGTACTCTAACCAAGTGAGCTAAAATGCCAGCCCCCAGAAGATCTTTAAAGATTTATGTCTTATTCAATTTGGTGTTTTCTATAGTCTGAAGGAGAAATAACTGCAGAATTAAATAAAATTATCAAATATTACTTATCTTTCCAAATCAGGAAACAAAAGTTTAAAGGAAAACCCCTAAAAATATCCACTCACACTGAGAACTCAAATTCTCAGTAGTGTCCCCTCCCACATTTCAAGAGCTCAACCACCAGACTTCGAAATAAGCCAGACAAAATGAGCCTCCCTGAGGACCATGAAGTGAAGAAGGCTACAGGGGAGGAGTGGTGCAGATAGTTTTCAGCACCCCACTGGTAAGGCAGGGTTTTCACTCTTCTGACAGACAGGTAGCATCAGGTCTTACAACTGATATTAGATTCAGGATGAGATGTGGGAGTTACTACCATATTCCCACTGGTAACATTCATGAGTACCGTAATAAAGACTTCATACATTTTGAAAAAGGTGTAATTGCCTATATTTCAGTTTAAGGTATGTATTTTTGAGCATGTAGTACCTATTACAACAATCAATTTAGAAATGAATACATAAACTGGCCATGCAAGCATTATACAGACTATTTAGCATTAGTATGTTATAAAGTAATTAAAGCAGTTGTAAGTAAAAGGAGACCAAAGCTGTTATCTAGGCTGGCAATATATATTCACACCCATCCCAAGAGATAAAGAAATTGTGAACCATTAAAACAAGGTTATGTATATTGAGAAAAATGAAATAGTACAGTTCTATTTTCATATCCTTACTATTAAAATAAATAAAAATAAAAATGGAAGATAATCCACTTGAGGATTTTAAAAAAGTTTAGTTCACTCCACTTTGCATTGTTAATGTACTAGACCACCCAGAGAACTGCAGGGACAGAATTTGAATAAACTGGGTTTAGTTATAGTACTAGCTATTCAACTGTTCTATATGTACTTACGAGAATAAAACAATTATTGCTTCAGAGACTCTGAAGCCTTGATTTTTACTGTCGTGATTCCTTAATATATAAGGAACGTTTTAGAACAAGAATTGCAAACCAATGAGCCTTCATTACATATTATAAGTAGACACAAAGAGAAAAACCAAGCCTTCAAGAATAATGTACTCTACTGACTTGCCCAGTATGGGAGGGCGTTAACTCACTATGAACATAAAGGTAAATAAAGATTTAGTGAACAGCTAAACAGTGATGTAGATCTTTGTGATTCAAGAGTCACAAAATAGGAAGGAACTTGAAGCATCATCTTGTCTACACCCTTCTCTGTACACTCCTGATAACTCATCCACCATCAGCTTGAATACCACTTTCTTAGAAACACAAGAATTTCTAAGTGTACAGCCTATACTATTCTATTTCTAGTTTTCTCTAATTGTTAGTGCTTCCTTGGAGTGAAAATCTGCCTTCCTGCAGCTTTCATCCACTAATCCCTTTTCTGCCTTAAGGAAATGGAAATGGAACAAGTCAAATCTACCTTCCACCTGATAATCCACAAGTATTATTTGAAGCAGCCCTCTCAAGTTCCCTCAAAGACTTTTTCTTTATTCTTATGTAGGGCTGAGAACTCAGTAGACACCATTACAGGGGTCACAAAGTGATAAAGAAGAACCTCCAGTCCTTAGACATGCTTGTTCACCAGCTCAGTATTTTAAAAATTTCATTAAAAAGCATGTATTCTTGGCTTCTCTGGGGAAACAGTTGTTCTGGCCACACTGGTCTAGTGACAGTGACCTGCAGCTGAGTACTGGCAGAGTAGATCTTCCTTCAGATGGGGCATTCTGCTCCAGTTCAACACTGTCTCTCCACCATTCAAGTGTCATCTCTTAGAAAGAATCTACCTGCCTGTGCTATCTAATATACCCATTCTCCCCCCCCCCCCTTCAACACTGTCTCTCCACCATTCAAGTGTCATCTCTTAGAAAGAATCTACCTGCCTGTGCTATCTAATATACCCATTCTCCGCCCCCCCCCCACTCTCTTTTGTCAACACTCCCCTTAAGTATCTAAGAAAATTATCTCTTTTAAAAAACTATCTCTTAGGGCCGAGCCCGTGGCGCACTCAGGAGAGTGTGGCGCTGGGAGCGCAGCAGCGCTCTGGCCGCGGGTTCGGATCCTATATAGGGATGACTGGTGCGCTCACAGCACTCACTGGCTAAGCGCGGTGCGGCCGGTCTCAAAAAGGACAAACAAACAAACAAACAAACAAACAAAAAAAACTATCTCTTAAAAACCTACTATGCTGGTGTGGTCTGATCAACATCAAGTATCAACTTGCACTTAACTCCCTTTATTTGCAATATGAATACATATCTATAATTTTTTAAATTGTTCATTGATTCATTCATTACCACATAATAGCTCATTAGGGTTTTTTTGAAGTCCCATTAATGTTTTGACTCACTGACCAACAAATCTCCTTGTCTTTGGCCAAGAATAGTGACGAAATCTCCTGTTACCATTATACCACATTTCTCTTGTTCAATAACTGTACCATTATTTGGCAAAATCACACTTGGTGCCTGTTTATTCCTTATATTCCTATTATTTATTCCTATTAAGTTTCATGTTTTGGATAAGCATAAGACTTATCTCCTAAGCTAGGTAATACTAGATTATAACAGACACCAACCATTACCTAATTATGTGAGAGTTTGTGCCTGCTATAAAAATATGCACTAAAATATTTTCTGTTGCACTCAAGAATTACATTGATTCTTGGATCATTATCTGACCTCCAAGCTAACAGAGAAACACCCCATATAACAATCCTTATGAGGTGCTTAAACACTACTAGCACACACATTATAAGTTAGAACATGCCCCTTTAGAAGAGTTCTAGCTTTCAGAAAAGTTCTCTGTAATACTAAAGTCAAATCCTACTTCTTATAGCTTTTGCCCTTAAGGTTTTGAAAGCAAAAAGAATAAGGATGCTACCTCTTCTACAAGATCCATATGGCTTTTCTTTTTTCATGTTTGCACTAAAGTCAAATCCTACTTCTTATAGCTTTTGCCCTTAAGCTTTTGAAAGTAAAAAGAATAAGGATGCTACCTCTTCTACAAGATCCATATGGCTTTTCTTTTTTCATGTTTGAAAACAGTTCTTCATATCTGACTCAAGTTTACTCTGTTCCTGACCAGGCAACATGTAGTTAGGGGTTTTGTGGGCCTTATTACAAAGGCAGAAATATATAAATGTAAAGATCAGTCTTTTCCTGGAGACAAGTGGACTATCGGTAGAAGGCTTTCTGATAGAAACAGGACTTAAACTAAACCTCCAAGTATATGTATTAACAGACATACCATGATTCAACTCTTAGTGAATACTCTTGTCTCTTTATAAGCGGTTCTGGTGTAGATGGTTAAAAAATACAGTAAAGTCCAAAGGCTTATCTTGGAATTATAACTATGAACGTCATCGGTACTTACATACTGATATAAGAAATAGTCACTGACAGGTTATCTGACATTGTTAATTACAACTACTTATCCCCTGCCTTATTCTCTAGTGCTTCCAATTACTTCAAACTTCAATACCCTTACAAAAGAGCATTGTATGGACTTTAAATTATATATGGGATTGTCAATTAAAATTATTTTTCCAAATCACAGGATCAAAATACCTGAGAGATAGAAGGGACTTTAAAAGCTTTCTTGTCCAATCCTTTCATTTGATTAAAGAAGAGACTCAGTAAACATGGAGTTTCTTTTGGGCAGTCTGATCCATTTATACCTTCATTAAGCATTAGCTGAGCTCCTACTATATGCAATGCCCTATGTCAGATGCTATGGAGATTACAAATATGAAGATACAGATCCTGCCCTGAAAGAGCTTACATTTAGCAGATAACTGAAACTAATAAATAATGATGATTCAGGTCAGAAAATTTTAAGTTCTGTACTAGTTGAGGGCACTTGTTCTAATTTTTCATCATGGGCTCCCTGAAGCATCTGCCTCCATTCAAATGCCTAAATAAGATTTTGTTCATTTGTTCTTGTATTTACATTCCCAGACTTACTAGCCCACCAGCAGAAGGCATTTTGTCAGCATCCTGCAAGTATGACTGCCAGTTTTGAAATCTCTTAATTGAGGAGAGGCAGAGCTCCTGAGGGCTTCTGCAGAATGAGCAAGAGAGAGGAAAGGGAGAGTTTCCCTGATGTATATGGTACCCTGCAATTTGAATCAGCTAAGCAGGTGCCTCAAGAGAGGCAAATGTTAATGAAACCAATAAGTAATTCATTAATTTAACAAATATTTATTTATTCAGCACCTAACATCTATCAGAAGCTATACCAGACACAAAAACCATGATGTTAAGAAAAAGGGGCATGTCCCTGCTCTCACAGAGATCACAATCTACTTTGGGTTCTTTCAAGACTAGGCATAGCAGGCAAGTGGAAATCATGTCTGCAGGGCCACTATATAGCAAACACAAATTCTCAAACACCACCCAGAACTTATTAAAAGCTTTCTAGGTGATTCTGATGAGGCACTTCCCCACATTATTTCAAGTCCTGGGTGGCTAACACTCTAGGCATTGCTGTGTTCAACCTAAGGGAGATCTGGTAAGAGAAAAGGTACCACTTGTTGATAACCCATCACTGTACAGGTAGAACAAGAGAAAGAGCACATTCTGAGGGTGAGGTTGTGGCAACCCTTCTCTAATAAATCTAATATCTCTTCTAATATATTAGAAGCATCTGCATAGCCATAGACAATAAAGCTTGGGAATTACAAGTTAATTAGAAAAGAAACATTTGTAAAAGAGAATATCAGGAAGACTAGAACAGGTGCTCAGGCCTTTAATCTAACATCCTTACTGCCAAGGGTATTTTAACCATATTTAGGTATCATCTGCAAAGTAACAGCATGACTTAAATACTGCTAAATCTTGCATTTAGAATCATTACTGCTGTAATCATAACATCACATCTTTCTCTGCTGTTGTTTGGAAGATTCAGGGAGTCTATCTATATTTTAACATGAAAGATCTATCATAACAGTGATTTTTTTTAACACCTCCAGAAAATACTCCGTTGTTGACAGTATGTCTAGCTTAAGATCTGCTTTTCAACAAACAAAACTTTTTTCTTTTTCAGTTATTATCTTGGCTGACAACTCTGTACAACAATAATGTCATTTCAGAAATATGGAAAAGGCTAAATTTTATTTACTGAACTGACCCCTCAAGAAGTGAATAAATTCCAATCCATTATAATACTAGGACTGACTAAATCTATAGTTGTATCCCCATCTGTAATTTACTTTACAATATTAACTGCTGATTTCAAACATTTTTCTCCATGACCCACAGTAAGAAATACATTTTATATAATTTCCCAATGACATATACATATATAAACTGAAAAAAAAAGGTTCAAAAAACAATACTTACTACATGCAATGTATTCTTACCCCATCACATCCCAGCCTTTCCTAATACTGTGGTAACAGAAGATGTTGGTCCCACTGCTTTGATTTCACAACCCCACTGATGGATCAGACTTACAATTTTAAAAAATACTGATACAGACTGTATGATGTATCTCTGTGTGCAAGGTAGCATTTAAAGGACCTCATCAGGAATTACTACTCCAGGAGTGGTTGGTTAGCATGTGAAAGACTTTAATCAGGATTTTTAACTCCCGAGGCAGAAGAATCCAGTGTCTTCACCTGCATCTAATATCTTTACCTGCATTTCTAATAAAGGGTTCATCTATAAACACAAAAATGTTAGAAACAAATTTTATTGAAGAAATAAAGGGTATTCAAAGTATGTAATTGGCCAGAAATATCATTCAAGGTCCTCTATCCTTGTGAAAGGAATAGGATTATCTGGCCAGCCCAGCAGCCTAATAACACCTTTTGAGTTGCATCCAAGATCATGAAAGTCTTCAGGTCTTATTCCTACACCAAACATCCTCTGTCTTAGTCCATTCAGGCTTCTTAACAAAATTCTTAGACTGAGTAACTTATAAACTGCATATTTTTTTTGCTCACAGTTCTTGAGGCTGCGAAGTCCATGATCAAGGCAACAGTAGGTTCAGTGTCTGCTAAGGGCCCCTTCCACATAGATGGCACCATCTATGAGTCTTCATATGGTGGAAGAGACAAATAAGCTTCGTCAGGCCTCTTTTATAACGGCACTAATCCCATTCATGAGCTACACCCTCATGACATAATCATTTCCTAAAGCCCCAACTCTTAATACTACTGCATTGGGGATTAGGTTTCAACATATGAATTCTGGGAGAACACAAACATTCAGACATAGCACACTCCTCTAAATTAGTAGAAGACTGTGATGACATAGACTAGAAAATTATCTAATCCTTTCATCAGAATGTTATTTTCTTGCCTTGGTGCTTGTCAGAGTATGTTTAAAAATACAAAGTGGGATATTTACTGGCCAATAAAACAAAATTCCATCATGATTTTTGTGTCTGCTTGCTAATAAAAGCTTGTAGGTGGAGCAGAATTTGGTTTGAGATTTCAGTTCACCTGTAATAAGGTTGTGAAAGTTACCAAAAGAACTTGAAAAATATAAATGACCAAATGGGCTCAGATAAATTGGCAATAATAAAAAGATCCTTCTGCTTTGTTACCAATATCATTCTCATATAATACACTAATCAGTATCATTCTGTCAAACACTTACCTTCTTTGAAATTTAACTAACGTACAGGAATCTTAAGCAAATGGTTTTTAAGTCCTGAAATAATTACTCTTTCAGTCTCACTTCAATGAATGATTTTACTGTATTTGAATACAATCTTGTACAAATTTTGTTTTTCAAACTGTAGAGGTCAAATGTTGTGTTGAACTAAAATTCGACATATGGAAGTGAAAAAATGAGGATGGAAAAATATAGCCTATACTGAAAGAGTCAAGAAAAGTTTCATTCTATCAAGAAAAAAAAAAAAAAAAAAAAAAAAAAACTAATCCCAATGGAAAATAAACTCAACTCCTAAATAGCTTCTAATTTGTCGAGCTGAAAGTTTAATATTTGTTTAAATAACATAAAACAGATGCATCTTTTATAACATGAAAATGTGATTAAAATATTTCACTTTTAAAATGTTTTGCTTTCTCATGTAATAAAGCAGAATGTACATTTCTTACTACCTTTTTTATTGGTATTACTCTGTCGTTTTGAAATCTTGTTTTTGTTTTTGATAGCAGAAGTCCTTCTTCCCTACTACCCCAATAGTGGTAAAACAGATAAATACACGATTGAGTTCCTAGCAGTTTGGAATTAAACAGTTCACTGTGGCAGTCCTAAAGCAGGCACAGAGTCCTAACATTTTCTGAAGCTTGGCTTGATAATTGTTGCTATAGTTTATATATGGGTAAAAATGTTTAAAAATTATATATACACACAAATCCATGTGTAATTAACATGTACCATATACAGATGCTGGGGGAAATAACAGACTCTATGAAAAGAACATGTCAGCAGTGTTAGTGTGATTTTTAGACTCATACCTAGTTAGACTCTTTGGGGTTGAGACCTGGCACTTAACATATTTAACAAGAAATCCAAGAAATTATTGACCAAGTTTGAGAACCACTAAATTGGAAATTTGTAGAAAACACATACACACAAATTCAACACATTTGAGTTTTACACTACTTCACAAAATTACTTCCGAAGCAAAATACAAATACAATTGTTCAATTCAACAGGTAGTTGAAATTTAAGGGAGGATACCAGCAAATCCTTGAACTAGGTAAGTATAAGGTAGAGTATGATTGAATACTAAAAACTGTGAAATATACCATCACTGCTACAGAAGTAGCACCAAGAAGGAGACATCAAGTGAGAAGTTAGTAAAAAAAACTCAGTTCTGGAAAGGAGATAAAACTGGAAATGACTACAGAAAAAAAAGCATTTCAGATATGCTGACTTAGTAGTAAAGTTTTTAAAAGATTAGCTGGCAATATCAATTAAGAAGCAATCACCTGGTTGTGTGCTGCTAGATGCCTGAATGAGGCTGGTGCCAATGAGGATGGGGGGAAAGGGGTGACTGGATATAAACTTTGAAGGAAGAACTCATAAGACTTTGTGTCTGACAATGCAGAAGATGCAAGGGATGGATATAAGATCTGAAACTCAATAACTAGAGACATCCATGATGGATAATGAAGAAAATAAGAGCTTTTGGAAGAGAAAGTGGACTTCAATTTTGAACATGCCAAGTCCAACAGTAAGATATGCCCAAGAAGTAAGTTCTCGTGATAGACCGGGGTAGAGACACACAAAAATGGAAATAAAAGACTGGAGGTAAAATTGAGAGGTAATTGTTTAAGCTGTTGTAGAAAACCCCATCATGAAAGGGAAGAATGTATACAAAGAAGAACAAAAGGCCAATAGCTGAGCTTTGGTGAATGCTTAGTAGGGAAATGAAGAGTAACTGACTCAGCAGTAAAAGAGGAAGTGGTTTGACAAGAAAGAGGACAAAGAAACAATCACATCATGAAAGCCAAGGAAAGAAGGTTTTAAGAAAGAATGAGTCCCTCCAAGGTGAAAAAATGCACGCAAAGGTCAAGGGAAGTAACAGCTTTGAAAATGTTACTCTAAGTTTGAGGGTGACCAGAGAGGTCAGCAGGATCACACACATGTTTTTTAAAAGATGTATTATAAGCCAGAAGAGAGGAAAAGATTTGAGATGCTGGAGCAGGTGACAGATGTCATCTCAGAAATTTAGTTTCCAAATATGTATAAGCCAAATTTAAATGAGTTAGCAACAAATACTAGACAGACATAACTAGCAATGAAACCTGTAGCTGGCACTCTCTTATCGTTTAGACATGTGCTATCACAATTATATTTTTCTTTCATCTAATTATTTGGTAAATGTTTTTCACATATCAAAGTTCAAAGCAAAATGAAGAGAAAATTCTTCCTCCACCTCTATATATTGGCCCCAGATGTCAGTACAGATGTTCCTTGACTTATGATGAGTTTATGTCCTGATAAACCCATAAGTTGGAAATATCGTAAGTTGAAAACGCGTATAATCATTTGCTACAATCATAGCTTAGCCCAGCCCACCTTAAATGTACTGAGAATACTTACATTAGCCTACATTGGGCAAAATCATCTAACAAAAACCATAGAACTTTGTAGCTTATTTTATAACAAAGTTTTGAATATCTCGTGTAAGGGTATTGTACTGCATATTGCTAGCCCCAGCAAAGATCAAAATTCAAAGTACAGTTTCTCCTGAATTCATATCCCTCTTTTGTACCATCCTAAGGTCAAAAAATACTAAGTCAAACCATTGTTAAATTGGGGACAGTCTGTATTTCTGTTCTCTCAGATCCTAAGCATAAGTTGTTCTCTGCTTCAAAACCCCCACCCCACGGAGTAGGTTAAGCTGATGAACTAATTCATACACAGTCAGTGATTTGACATATCACCGCTCGCTAACTTTCATTAAAAAACACAGAAAGAAAATGCTTAACCTAAAGATTTTGTGTGTGTGTGTGGCTAGCCGGTATGGGGAACCGAACCCAAGAGTATGTTTTTAAGGGTGTCATGGCCTTGTGGCAGAGGTGAGGAGGGCATGAGGAAGATCTGGAGAGCAGGGAGACTGCCAGGCTCCCTTAAACCACACCTAGTGGTTTCCTACATCACGCATTCATAAGGGCAGCCTTGACTAGACACAAATTCTTTAACTCTCTGGAAAGTTTAGGATTACATAGCAAAATTATAAAATATAATTTAGCAGGATGGCTGAACCAGGTACTCCCAAAATGTTCTATAGATATCACTAAAATGCATTTTCCATAGAAAACCTTTCTTAAATGCAATTCTCTTTGCCTACTGGATCGGGACAGAACCCAATGCTATTTTCTTTCTTTCTTTTTTTTTTTTTTTCTTAAAAGATGACCGGTAAGGGGATCTTAACCCTTGACTTGGTGTTGTCAGCACCACGCTCAGCCAGTGAGCGAACCGGCCATCCCTATATGGGATCCGAACCCGGGGCCTTGGTGTTATCAGCACCGCACTCTCCTGAGTGAGCCACGGGCCGGCCCCCAATGCTATTTTAATATGGCTCCATTTTCTTGAGGGGAAAAATGTTATAATAATAATAATAATAATACAGATAAGAGGAGGAATAACTTCTGTTGTTTGATGTTTTCCTTCTAAAATTTTTTCTTTGCTTAAGTAACTACAGCTGTATAACTACCTCCCTTCAGCCAGTTAACATGTTACGCACATCTTTCCATGTTCATATGTACATCTATGTCGA
Organism: Galeopterus variegatus; assembly: GCF_000696425.1. Lineage (NCBI taxonomy): Eukaryota > Metazoa > Chordata > Mammalia > Dermoptera > Cynocephalidae > Galeopterus > Galeopterus variegatus. Next base: position 259,507 of record NW_007728393.1, read on the forward strand.
CATTTCAATGGCTGCCTATTCATTCTGTTGAATAGATACACCAAAATTTACCTCACTAAGCTTTCACTGCTGGAAATGTAGGCTACTACTACATGAAATGGACAAATGTCTTTGGGTAGTTTTCCTATACAGTCACAGAATACATACTGATCAACTGCCAACTAGAAAGACTGCACCAATTTACAGTTTCACCAACAGTATGTGAAAACACGTATAATCATTTGCTACAATCATAGCTTAGCCCAGCCCACCTTAAATGTACTGAGAATACTTACATTAGCCTACATTGGGCAAAATCATCTAACAAAAACCATAGAACTTTGTAGCTTATTTTATAACAAAGTTTTGAATATCTCATGTAAGGGTATTGTACTGCATATCGCTAGCCCCAGCAAAGATCAAAAACTGGATAAGGAAAATGTGGTATATATACATGATGGAATACTACTCTGCCATAAAAAAGAATGAAATTCTGTTATTTGCAGCAACATGGATGAACTTAGAGAAAATTATGTTCAGTGAAATAAGCCAGGCACGAAAGAGAAATATTGCCATGTCCTCACTCATAAATGGGAGGAAGAAAGGAAAGAATGGAAAGGAAGAAAGGCCACAATAAAATGAACTTTCAGAAGGAGAGAACAGACCTATAGTTACTAGAGGTGGGAAAGGGGGAGAGGGAGGGGAGTTAGGGAGTAATTGAGTAAGGGACACAAAGAGTAATTACAACTTGTAATGATGAACATGCTAATAATATTGATTTGATCATCACATACTGTACGCAAATGTGGATAGTCAACTCTGTACCCCATAAATACGTATAATCAAAAATAAGGCTGGAGAGAGAATCACGATGGCAGAATAGACAGTCCCCAGCATCACTTTTTTCCCATAATTGACCAATTTATGACTATTAAAAAGCAAAGACTGCCAAGGTGGGGCCGCTAGAGCTTAGGGGAAGAGGAGGAGAGACCTACAGAGTTCATGAAGGTGGGAGAAGCCACAATGAGAGAAAGAAGGGACTGCTCCAACTGTTTTAAGCCCCGGCCATTGCAAAGCTGGCCCTGGTGAGCACATGGAGCAAGAACTGGCAAAAACCACAGCTGTGCCCTTTGTGTGAAGTTGCTTGGAGACTGCACAGGAGAGGAGGGTCTTAGTGGCCCCTAGGCCAGCAAGACCATTGACAGGGTTCCCATGGACCCACATAGGAGCAAGGGGCCACAGACAACTGAAAAAAGGGGCCAGTGAGTCATCACAAGGGACTGGTGCATGGCCCACTCCATGGGAAGTGTTTGGAGTGCAGAGGGTAGTTGGGGGAGACTGGCCCACCAGGGGAAAGCTGGAGCACAGCATGGACAGCTGATCTGCTCTCCAATCAGTGCAGGACCACTCAAGGGAGACTGGTCAGGAATACAGAACTGCAGGGGTGCAGTTTGCTGAAAAGACTAAGGCCCAGAACCAGAGTTTCTACACAATCCAAGTATATCAGACCTCACAAGACCCGAAAGTGCCTTAAAGGTCAACAATTAAAACCTGAGCTACACAAAAAGCCTTCTCTAGAGAATCAGCAGCAATGCAGCAACTTAGCTCAACCACAGGGCTCAAGTACTGGTCTTCACAGTTCCCGCATTTTAGAAGTAAGCAAAGGATAACAAATTAGCTCCATTGGAGAGTTTACGTGGTAGAGATAGCTAATAATCCAACACAGAACTGAAAGAAAACACAAAAACCCCACAGAACAGAGACAAAGTACTGATATTAACCAGTGAAGGTCTAACACTGCTAAAGAACACCTATAAAATCTAGAAGGGCTGGAAGCTCCCGGGCTCCTGAGCAGGGGTGGGGGTGGGGGCTGAGAGCCTCGGCCAGGAACCTCAATGTTGGCATCCAGCCCAGTGACAACCAAGCCACCACTGGAACCCCTCCTCCAGCCCCAGGCTCCCGAGCCCTAGTGGGGGGTTGGGAGGGGGGGCCATGGGCCTCAGCCCTGTGCCACCCTCTGCAACCAGGCCAGTGAAGGAGCTCGCCATGGGCTAGCCCTGCCTCCCCACCACCACCTCTGTCCACCTCTATCACCCCCCCATTGCTCTGCAACATCTTAGAATGCTTTAAAAAATAGTTATAAATAAATTAAAAACAAATAAAGTTTTCAGGGGAAAAAATGAAAAGAAAATTCATTTTTTTTTTTGTCTTTTGTCTTTTTCCGTGTCCGGCAACGGATCGCAACCCTCAG
>NW_007728393.1:261778-272667 GCF_000696425.1 Galeopterus variegatus
TGTATGTGGGATCCGAACCCTCGGGCGGGAGCACTGCCGCGCTTCCCAAGCGGCGCACTATCCAGTGCGCCACCGGGCCGGCCCCAGAAAATTCATTTTTAAAATGTAGTTAATATTTAAGGGCACCAAATGGGAAAAAATAAACAACCTTACAAATCAAAAATAAAGAAGGAAGGAAAGACAGACATATAGAAAGAAAGAAAAACAATAACCACAACAACAGAACTGAGGCCACCGGCAGTGGGAACAGAAAGACAGAAAGAAAAACAATAACCACAACAACAGAACTGAGGCCACCGGCAGTGGGAAAAGTGGGGAGGGGGAGGAGTTAGTGAGAAATTTGTAAAGGGCCACAAAAAATGATTACAATGTGTAATGTTGAATATACTAATTATCCTAATTTGAGCATCACATATTGCACACAGGTATTGATACTCAACGCTGTACCCCACAGATATGTACAATCAATTATGTTTCTTAAAAAAAAAAAAAAGATTAAGGTTGAATTGATCTTAATGACTATAGTCATAATGTTAAATTTAATACTTTCAATCTTTTCTCTGAGTTTTATAAGTTAAAGTATCATTAGGAAAAGAAAAGGTCAAAAGAATATTAGCTATTCTACTGCAGAAATTATATATGATATACATTTCATATTAATGGCTTGAGACACTTATTTGTTTCTGCTACAAAGATGAAGGGAAATTTTTACCTAGTTAGTGTTAACTATACAACATGCTAAAGTTTAAACTACTTTTTCAGCAAGCACCTTGGTTCCCCACAGGCGGAATCTCCTTTAGTTTGTCAGTTTTTCTTTAAAATCTGCATCAAATTGGCTAAGAGCCAATATTACAAAAAGCAGTAATCAAGCTTTAGCTGCATGAGAATTATGTGGAAGTTTTGTTAAAACCCAGGCTCTCCGACAAGAGTTTCTGATTCTGTAAGCCTGGAATGTGGCCTGATGATCTGCAACGTCTAAGTTCCCAGGTGATGCTGATGCTGGGGTACACAGAACCACAGCACTAGGAGTATCACGTTAACAGTGTACTTTAAGAAAGGTATGAAGAAAGAAGAGTTATTTCCGAACTCTTAACTAAGGCCTTAATAGCCAGTGTCCCAATTTAATTCAAGTCCTGACTCTGAATTGAATTATCTAAACATATGTAGAAATTGACATTCCAATATCTCTGTTTGAATTTACTGTTCTGACTTTGAACCAGTAGGAATTCTACTCTCAGCCTACCTCTAACTTCACAGAGTGGTTAAATAGTTTCAGCTTTCCAAAAATGTCTAGCAAGAAACATCAGCTGAGAAGAGCACTGTGCCTTAGAAATCTCTCTGAAACCAATTTAGTCTTGTTGCTGCTAGTACTAGAGAATGTAACTCTATCTTTCCAAAATGATTTAGTGTACAAATAAGCCCTTTTAAAACGCAAAATGATTTATCATGGACAAAAATCTTTTACTTATAAACACAGTTTTAAAATGAAAATGAAAATTATAAACAATTATAATGCATTTCACCAACTAAGGCCAACATTTACATATATTGTTATATCCTATTTAATTAAATATGTGATTATAATAATGAGTAATTAATTCTGCACTATCTCTGGGGAGCTTACCACTTCCATGAACACAAGGTGACTACATATGTGGTCCATATCATCTAAATGTGTTGCTTACACAACCATCTTAATTATCACAGCAGCTAATTTTATGACTCTACTTTCTCACTACACACACACACACACATATGTATACCATAGACAAGTAACAGTGATTTCACTTTTACTTCCTATTAGAACTATTAATTGTGACTCTACTTTCTCACTACACACACACACACACACACACACACACATATATGTATACCATAGACAAGTAACAGTGATTTCACTTTTACTTCCTATTAGAACTATTAATTTTAATAATGCATGGTTAAGAAAGATGTGTCAAAGATTTTTATAAACTAAAACATTATGCATAATAATCATAAGAACAGCTAATATTTACTGAAACCTTAAAAGGTACTATGCACTGCACTACATACTTAATTTTCACACCCTACATCTCAATATTCTAGTTGAAGGAAGTAAACCATAGAGAATTTAAGTGGCGTGCCTAAGATGATATTGCTATCAAGGAAACAACTAGGGCATTTCTATCATGCTTTTGAGACATCATTATGGAAGAAAAAACTACTGGAGTACTTCTAAGTCACAATACTGAAAAATTAAAATGAAACTACTGGCATACTTCTAAGTTGCAAAAATAAAAAATTAAAATTAATTTAGCAAATATAAATTTGACCCCAAGCCCCCAAACCTCCCAACTGCTTTTGGGAAGTCCTCAACAACCAACAGACATGCCAGTGAGGCCGGGAATTATCCTCATGTCTCCAAGGTTGAGAATAGGAGTGAGGCTTCATTTTCCTCATTAGGCAAGAGCCAAAGGACCAGTAGTAAAGACAACCTACTTTGTTCCCAAGGTCTAGAAACCTGCAACAAAGAACAGCATATATGGGGGCATCCAGAGCACAGGGTCCAATCCTCCCAAACCCAAGTAACTCACCCTCAGGAGCCACACTGCTTCTGGACCTTCTGACTTGACTGTCATCTGTAGTTTAGCAGTAGAGAGGGCTCCAGCCACAGCCTCAACTGAGGGAGAAGTGTTCTGCCTGATTCTCAGTTTGCCCTAAACCTAAACAGACACTGTCTTTCCCCTTCCTAATGGTTTTGCTCTATGATGTGAAATATCTGCATTTGATCTTCCAGAGCACAGTACAGTACTCTGCAGTGATCACTCTCTAATTTGTTCACTGAACTTTAAAAAACTTACAAACTGTACTCCAGCTCGGGAGGGGGAGGAGGAAGAAAAAAAGGAAAAAGGAAGAAATGGTCTTTGTTGGTTCTCCAAATGTTTTTCCTCAAGAATTTTCCTTCCTTTTTTGCTATCTGCCCTTGCCCCACATTTGCTACCAAATTGCCCCTATAGATATCTCTACCATTAACATTACATCAGACATAACTGCTTCTTACTTATCTGCACCCTGCACATAAATATAAATGCTTGAGAATAGGGGACATTTGATCTTCTTCTGCTTTTATCTTACCTACATATATCTCCGCTTGGTACATTGGACAGGATTCGTACTATCTTTTAACAGGAGATAATATATATTACAACGATAAAATTAGTAGAAAAGAAAAACTGAAAGTACAACACACTTCATAATTATATTATTCAACCCTAACCCCCATAGTAAACTACAAAGGTTTATTAGACATTGGTAATATACATGCCTCACTACTAAGCTAAGTTCTTCCTCACTCTATCTTTACTCTTTTGACACATAAAAAGAGTATGTGCTCTGGTGCTAGAAATCTGTGTCAAGTATGTGAGCAATAAAAAACAAAGTAAAGAAAAATCCAAAGAATCATAGCCTACAGTTTAAAACTGTTCTTTAAATGCTATAAAGAGAAAAAAAATCTAACCAAAGTATTCAACACAAAATAAATCATCCTTCACTTAACACAAGTTCTCATTATGTTTTCAGAGAATGAGATCCACTTTTAAATGAGATCCAATTTTATGCTAAAACCAAAAAGAAATAAAACCATAACTCCAAATCTGCACTGAAAACTCATCCTCCTGCTTACCCTAAAGATATGTTCAAGTCTTAACTACCAGAACCTGTGAATGTAATCTTATTTGAAAATAGGGTCTTTGTAGATGTAATTAAGATGAGATCATGCTAGATTAGGGTGGACCCTAAATCCAATACTTTGAGAAAGGAGGGGGATTATCGGATTCAGAGACACAAACAGGGAAGAAGGCCATGTGACCAGAGAAGCAGAGATTGGAGTGATGCAGCTGTAAGCTAAGAACTTCAAGGACTGCCAGGAGCCACCAAGGGAGCCACCAGAAAATAAGAGGCAAGACAGGATTCTTCCCTAGAGCCTTTAGAGGGGCCACCGATGGCCCTGCTAACACCTTACTTCTGGCATCTGGAACTGTCAGAGAATAAATATCTTCTGTTTTAAGCCACCAAGTTTATGTGATTTTTTACAGCAGCCCTAGGAAATTAATACAGCCTCTTAAGGAGGAACACACATCAGTAATAGTGAAAAGAGTGCAAAATAAAGAATAGTTACAACATCCATTTTCTTAGTTGTCTTATATAATTAGAGGCAAAGTATTTGGGGGGTAGATTTCACTAGAAGGATAAACCACATATTGTCATTTCATCTTCTAGCCAAGTAAGAGCACGTTAATCAGGGAATAGCCACAGGCTACTTCTAGAAATTTCTACCGGAGGGTTCTTATGTTCTACCTAAATCATATCAATACTTGATTGTTTTGTGTATGCCTGTAAACCACATTGATTTTGGTTTGGTGTTATATCACAGCCATAGAAATCTTTCATTCTGTGAACCAGTGCCTGTTTTCCCACAGCCAACTGTGTAACTTCTCTCTTCTGTGCTGCTTTAGTGATTGTATGTTGAATGGTTGAAAGTGCTGCAGACGCACACCAGCCACACTGATCCTTCCACAGTCATCTACCTACATTCATCCCAAGGCATGTGGCTGGAAGAGATGATACAGCACTCCACTTTCCATTACTCCTGAGAAAGTAAAGGCATCAGAATCATCCTCTTTAATATAATGTGTGATGAGAACCACACTCATCATGGTATAATAATCATTAATTTGCTTTGGGTACTGTAGCTACTCATATCTAATATCTTCCTACGAAAGTAGAAATTAAGCATTACTCCAAATACAACGGCTCGTTCTTTATGTCATGTAAAAATCATCACTAATTTCTGATAGCATTTATAACCCCTGAGAGAGTCATTAAAGGCTAATGTAACCCTGTGCATTTGTTCATGTTTGACATTACATCTAGGTAAAGCAAAACAACAAAAACTGACAAGCACACTCCAAATAACGAGTGTACTAAAGAAAGGAAAAGGGAAGGGGAAGGAGAGGAGAGGAAAGAAAACTACAGGATTAGCAAAACTCTGGCAGTTTTTTTATGAAATGCTAATCTTATGTATAGCCCATGAGACCCAGCTGGGTGCTGCTCCATCTTTCAATCGTCGAAACTGTTTCCAGTTTTCAAGTCTGGTGTTAAAATGGCAAAAGTTCACTTCTAATTCAGGTCCTGTATATCTGCATAAAGATTTATGACCTCTAAGAGCCAGCCATCAGAGTCATACATTTCAGCAGATCTAAAACTTTACTCAGGGTTGGCACACTTACAAGATTTAAAGTTATATCTAACTTACTATTGAAATAAATTGCTACAGGACAATAGTAGCAGCATTTATTTTAAGGATTTAGATGCCCAGTGTGACCCAGATTTAATGATTTTCCAGATAAATTATATCCATTTTTTAACAAATAAAGTACTAACCCAAATCAATACTAAATGACCTTCCTCTGAAAACATTCCATTAGCACAAAAAAAGGGAGAAAAGCTTTATTTCTTTACAGTGTAAAAGACTGCTAACTTGATATTAAGGCTACAAATATATAATATCCAGCTCTAAATAAATGAGCTTAAATTATGCTTTTAATAATTGTGTGTAAAAAATTTATTTATAGCCCATTTTTAAGTTGTCTTGCCTTTTAAATACAGAATTAGAAGCAGAATTAGCTTAGTTTCATGCTACAAAGACACCATCATGATATGTTACTGTATTTTTATAGATTCTTTATTAGGATTACACTGTCTTCTATGTAAGTACTTTGATTTTATGCACGGCCCCAGAATAAGGTGAAAACTACATACTCTTCATTCAGCCTCAGAATCTCTGGGCCAGGGACACCTTAAAAACTCTGATAAACAATATCACTCCATCCACCCACCAAGAACAGCACAAATACACATACAAGGAAATATCTACATTTAATTTCAGAAGGTTCAGTGCTCACCAAGGGTTTCATAAACTTCAAAGTAAGAATTGCTGAAGTAGGATTAGAAAGTAGGAGTATAATTAGAAATCTTTGGGAGGCTAGAGCTGCTGAGCACACGGAGCAGGAGCTGACAGTAGCTGCAGGTGTGCCCTTCAGATGGAGTTGCTTGGAGGCAGCAGGGGAGAAGACTTGGTGGCCCCTAGGACAGCAAGACCACTAATAGGAACCCACACAGGAGTGAGGAGCCAGAACAACTGAAAAAAGGAGCCATTCAGAGGCCAGTGAGTCATTGCAAGGGACCGGCACAAGGCTCGTCCCATGGGAAGTGTTTGGAGCACGGGTGGTAGGGGAGATAGACCCACAGGGAGAACATTGGGACACAGTAAGGTCAGCTGATCTGCCCCCCAACCAGCACAGGACCACTCAGGGGAGACTGGTCAGGAATACAGAATTGCATGGGGTGCAGTTTGATGAAAAGACTCAAGTCCAGATCAGAGTTTCTACACAACCCAGGTGCACTGGGTCTCTGGAGAGCCAGAAGTACCTATAAGGTCACCCATTAAACCCTGAGCTGCACAAAAAGCCTTCCCTAGGGAAACAGCAGCAAAGCAGCAACTTAAACCACCAGACAGCTCAAGTACTGGTTCCCACAGAATGTTCCCCCAGAAAGTTCCCCCATTTTAGAAATAAGCAAAGGACAAAAACTTAGTTCTGGCCCAGGCACATGACCAGTGCTTAGGAGTCTGCCAGGGGACCAGAAGCATGGGGCTGGGGATTGGGCCATCAACCCACAAACAAGCACACAGCCAGCGCTTCAGGGCCCTGCTGGGGATCCGAGGCATCAAGCCAGGGACTGGATGCCCCCCGCACAAGCAGGAACACCACCAGCACCAAGGAACATGCCAAAAACATCACCTCCATGTGGGTGGCCCACCACAGTGACCATGGCTGCCGCGACACATACTACCACCATGCAGATGGTCCACCAGCCACTGGACTACATTGACACAAGGAGAATCGCCAGCAGAGACCAAAGAAGAGAAGAGGATGTCTCTTTCCACAAAGCCCATACCAGAGTGACAGAAGGAGCATATGCTCTATGATAATATTGGGAGACCTGAACACACCTCCCAGCATCGGACAGATCATCTAGGCAACAAATCAACAGAGTAACCATTACTCTTTCAGAGGGAGAGAAGAAATCTAGAGTTATCAGTGGTGGGAGGGGGGAGGGAGAAGGGGATAGGGAAAGATTGGGCAAGGGGCATGAAGAATAAGTACAATTTGTAACAATATACATACTAGTAATATTGATTTGATCAACATGTCACCATTGAATCCCAAAAACATGTATAATCAACTATGATTCAATCAATCAGTCAATCAACCTTTGGAAAAAAAATGTATGTTTTCCTCTATTATTGGTAAAGGTAATTATTTCCAAGAAGGGTGAGGGAGACAGAGATTTGAAAGGCTTCAAGTTTTTAGGTTTTACTTGAGATGTATGAGGGTACTTCAAAAAGTTCATGAAAATTAAAAGTTAATACAAATCTTACCATGAACTTTTTGATGACCCATTGTATAATGAAGTTTAGGAATGAAATAACATGAAGACTGGGATATTTTCTAAAATACTCTACCCCTCCCCCCTCAAAAAACCCCCAAAGGAAACATAAAAAGTAGGGGGAGGGGTAAAGAAGAGCTTGATGAAATAATATGGCAAATGTTGATGATAGTGGAAGCTGAGTGATGGGTACATGGGGGTTTAACTCATTACTTCTGTGTACGTTTGGATATCTTCACAATGAAAAGTTAGAAAATCTTCAAAAAGAGCTTTCCAATTAATTAAGTTATCAAGATATCATTTTATATTTGTGGACATGGAGATCCTAGCTAAGGTCACAGAACCAGAACTAAACAAATATGTAGCTGACAAATTGGAGCTGTTTCAATTATATCAGGTTGTCTCAGATCTTACCTGAATCTTTTAATAACTTGTTTACAAAAGAAAAACAGAAAAAAATGTGACAGGTTAGTTTTGGATAAGGGCTCCTAGAAGGAGGAAAGGACGTAGGGTATGAAGCTTGATGCCCAGTTGAACAGTGGTCAAGTCTAGTTCTCCAGAGAAAAAGAATATACTCTCTTGATGACATCCTTTGGAGAACATCTTTAACATATGGTGCTGATGAAAAAAAAGTCTCCAAAATAGCTGAGTAACTTGGGAAGAAAACAGTCCATGAATTAAAAATATCACTAATATGGATGTTTTAAGATTTGGAATGGACTTTCCTGCTGACCCTCTCCCCTCCCCTTGAGGGTACTGACTTTATAAAGAGGCTATATGCCAAGGGAGCTAAGTGAATTAAGTCAAATATTCTGTGGCACAGAGTCTCACTCAGATCTACTTTTCTTCCTCCTGTGCTTCCCATTTCAGTGGATGGCCCCATTATCATCAGTCATCCAGTTGAACCTGGACATCCCTTGACTCCTCCACTTTCTCTTCACCTGACTCTTACTGACTTTCTAGAATTCTTGAGAAAACTCTCTTACAGAATTTTATGGGGGAAAATTACCTGAAAAAAGTCATAGCTCTGCATGTACCAGACTTCCTATTAACCAGTAATAGCAAGACAATGTACTGTGGTTGAAAAAGCACCTATGTGTCAGAAAAACTGACTTTTTTTTGATTGAACCTCTGCCACTAACAACCTCTGGGACTTCAAGACTAAAGGAAGGCACTAGTCACTGTGTAAGTTGTTTTACAAACCTCATTTCATTCTTACAACTCAATGAAGCAGATATATAACATTCACATTTTAAAAAAATTCTACAAAGACTCAGTGGGTTAAATGTCTTCCTCAAATTTAAAAAGCTAAGAGAGAGATTTGGAATTCAAACCTAGATTGGTCTACCACATTATAGTGTCTCACATGACTCACCATCTGTAAAGTCTTAAAATGAAAGCAAACCCAAGGATATTGTAGAAATATGTTGCTGCAATGTATTTTTTTAAAATGCACTGATTACAGCAGCATCAACTGTCAATTAAGTCCCAGCTTTGTCCCACACTGTTTCAGAATCAGAAAAACACCTTCACATCTGAGTCAAAGTATACAAGCCAGATTTCATAATGCTAACAAAATGGTTGAATTGCATAGAGCGGTGGGAAATGAACTGTGGTATCTACTCATATTTCAGATTTTCCTAGATTCAATATACCTAACAACTGCATAATATAATTTGACAGTGCAGAAAAGTGGTGGAAATTTATAGGCAAACTCTCTCTGCCTGTTGCCATAGGAGTACTGAGCACAAAGACATGTTAGGCTTGGCAAATATTTGAATGCCACAGTTTGCAATTATCTTAAACAAGAAACATAAAAATCATAGCTTTTAAATTGTAAAAAATGCTAATTTCAAAAAAAAAAATCTATGCAAAAGACGGTAATTGAGACTGCTATAAACAAACTCAAAAAACAGAATTAAAAAGAAAAAAAAAACAGTAGTCTTAACACATTATGATTCAATTCCAAATGCTATATTTCTAGTAGTCCCAAGTGAAATATTCATCAAATAACAAGAAAAATTAACTCACAGATCTTGATCTCTCCTAATATAGGAATAATTGGATTATCTGATGAAAAATGAAGAGAAGAATCTGCAGGCTACGAGTAATAAGTCTAAGGTGACTACACCTGTTACAGAAACACTCCATTTATTTGGGCATTTATTTTTGATGAATGGATGTCATGNACAGAGAAGCAATGATAGATGCAGCAATGGTTCACTGTTTGGTTATGGACATGGCTGATTTTTCCTCTTGGATGGAAGAAGAAAGTGCTTTTTGTTTTTTTTCTTTGTTTTAAAAGTCACTATTATCCCACTATGGCACTCCCTGCATATAATTACTCTGAGGATTTAATATGCTGCTGACAGAGTTCTGTTATATGGCTGCAATGTTATATTCCATGAAAAGCCAAATATGTATATTCAGAGCCAACAAAGAACTTTTTGGTAGAGCACCATATCATCTGACATTGACAACTTACAAATAATTAAACGAAACACAAGGTTGGATTTAAAAGTAAGGCCTTGGCAATTAATGGCAAAAGACTCATTTTACTAGATTCCAGAAAAGTGAAACTGCAAGTGTTCAAAGATGTAAAATTTTCATCTGCTTTTGACAGTCACTGCAACATCCATGAAATCCTGCCTACGGGTATTTCTCTGAATGCTTAAATCTAGTACTGCAAATGCATGTTAAGTGATAACTGTGCAAAGATAATTACATTTGTTCAAGAAATCAAATTAATTTTAGTTTCATTAAGCTTTTTAATCTTTGCCTAATTTTATGAAATAATTTTTTGTTAATTTGATTCTTAGTAAGTACAAACCATTTACATAGAAAGATCCAATATCTTCTAGACAAATCAGACTGCCACTCACTTTCTGTACCTGAGGCTGCCATATACCCTCCCTCTCAAGTAGGCTTTAGCCGATAAAACTCGAGGTATGTCAAGGTGGCTGGACTGTGTTTGTACTCTGGCTGGAGCTCTACAACATCTCTGGTTTGCTGTCTAAACAAGCATCAGATCAAGGCCATAGGCTCATCCCAAGCCTTCAAGTGAGTGTCACAACCATTAAGGGTCTTGTGCTGGATCAGAAGGTAGACATTCTGAAAAGTCAAAATGAGCCTTTGTACTTGTTTAAAAGCAGATAGTTACAATTTTTATCAGACTGTAATCCTGATGATACTACAGCTTTATAACCAGAGACAAATGTCACATAAAATGATTTTTTCTAAACATCTAATGAAAAGCGGTCACACATGTCGTTTGCAAATAATTTCTAAACCAAAGATGGTTGAAAATCTTCAGGGCATGTGGCTAAAACACTAATGTATTTTTTTTTTTTTCCTTTTTTGTCTTTTTTCATGTCTGGCAATGGACTGCAACCCTCAGTGTC
>NW_007728393.1:273077-277253 GCF_000696425.1 Galeopterus variegatus
CGGGAGCACCGCCGCACTCCCAAGCGGCGCACTGTAGCAGTGCGCCACCGGGCCGGCCCAACACTAATGTATTTTTGAAATACTAAATATCAGTTCCTGGATTAAAGTTCTTTAAATATTTTCTAAACAATCAATCCTAACACTCATCTACAGATGCTCCTCAAATTACAATGGTGTTATGTCCCGACAAATCCATCGCAAACTGAGATACTGTTAAGTTGAAATGTATTTAACACACCTAATCTACTGAACATCATCACTTAGCCTAGACTACCTTACACGTGCTCAGATACTTACATTAGCCTATGCAAAGCCTATTTTATAATAAAGTGTTAAATATCTCATGTAATTTGTTGAATACTATACTGAAAGTGAAAAGCAAAATGGTGGTATGAGTACCTGAAGCACAGTTTCTACGGAATTTGTATCACTTTTGCACCACTGTAAAGTAAAAAAAAAAAAAAAATTTTTTTTTTTGGTCCTTTTTGAGACTGGCCGCACCGCGCTCAGCCAGTGAGTGCACCGGCCATCCCTATATAGGATCCGAATCCGCGGCGGGAGCGCTGCTGCGCCCCCAGCACCGCACTCTCCCGAGTGCACCACGGGCTCGGCCCCCAAAAATTTTAAGAAGACCATTTAGACTTAGGATTTTTCAACTTCATGCGGGAGCGCTGCTGCGCCCCCAGCACCGCACTCTCCCGAGTGCACCACGGGCTCGGCCCCCCAAAATTTTAAGAAGACCATTTAGACTTAGGATTTTTCAACTTCATAATGGTGCAAAAACCATACACACTCAGTAGGTATCACACTGTATGACAGTTCCCTCTGTTCACTAGCAGACCTCAGATGATCTTTGAGAGGTAACTGCTGACCAGATGCTCCTATTCACAGAATGCATGAAATCTCATCTATAGATTAAATGGCTTGCTTCATTCCTTTGTTTTCTGTTAGGACTAAATTTGTTTAATTAGACAAAGAGGATTCTAGTCTGTAGGAACATTTATGTTTTTTCTAACTGGAACATGATTTTCCAAACTTGGTATTTTGGCAAATCTTTATCTTGCAAACTATAAGCTCTGAATCCCTGCAAAACTACATTAATGGAGTTCCATAAGACTTTTACCTGTAGCATTTTTATTAGATTTGTATATGACAATAGTATTTCTTTCAGTATTTTATGTATGGAATGGTAAAAGTTCAGACATATTTTGCCTTTTTTGTGCTCCAAACTACTATAATGCTCAAAGGAAGAGAGTGATTAAAAGTGGTCTGCTGTGCAGTAGTAAGGAACATAATTCTCAACTCAAGTGCCAAATAAGGGTGCAATCACTTCAGCAAAGTGAGGAAGAGTCCAGAAATCATCTATGTTTTTTTCTTCCGCTTTCACACTGGGAACATATTAATGAAAATAAAAATGTTTAATGATGCAAATAATGAACAGTGAATTACAACGCAAGGGACTGCTTAAGTGAGAAAAGAAAATTTAGCCGTACAGATAGTTTTATAAATATTTGAGCTGGTCTTTATGTGCTAAATTTTTTATTTTCATTTTACTTCCAAATTCTACTTGTACCATCTTTGTTCTTATCTAAGAAACAGTTTGTATTCTACTAGTTTTCTCATAATTACACTCATATTTAATGAAGTATTTGATTCATGAAGTTTGTGTTTCTGAGACTTGATTTAAAGGTTTAAATCCAGACTATTTTAAAGAAATAAGATGCATTGTCTATGTGTAGGTGCTGCTATAAAACACTTTGCCTTCAGAATTTCTTGAAATCTCCTAGTAGAGAGACAGCATTCCTAACAGTTTTCAGAAGACGTACACTACTGGTAAGGAAATAAAACATAAAATGCCTAGTGACATTTTGACATCAACACAGTGGTAAGATACGATGTTTTCAGCACACATCCTTTTAATATACATCCCTATAATGTTTAAGTTCTTCACAAGTACTCATGGAAAAACTAAACTTGTCTTCTAACTTTTCCCATCATCAGCTATCACTATCATGTCTCCCCTAAAATCTGAATTCTTAAGTTCTCAGTGATATTCCAGCCATTCCCAAAGCTGGGCAGAAAGACCAAGATGATGAGATCAGATATTCCAAAATATAGTGATTACTTTGGGTAAATCAGATGGTGTTGAAGAATCCTACTTCCCAAGTTTCTTCAGAGCTCAATTAAAACAATATAAACTGGTAATGTGAAAAGGGGCTGTATAATACTCAAATCCTGTTGTTAAAAAGAAATGAAGACTGAGGAGAAAAATGATAGTATTTATCATTCTAGAGAGAATCGTGGACAAATTAGCTGTATATTTTTCACTCCACACAAGGGAACAGCTATGAATGATAAACATATCTTCAAATGAATGAAAATAACAGTGTCTGAGAATGGAAAAGGAAATATGCATCTCCTGGAATCAGGAGCTTAAAGAAACTGTTATATTTACATATTCATCAACAGTTAAACAGATAAATAAAATGTGTTCTATTTATAAATGGAATACTACATAAAGCAAAGAACATTAAACAGACTACAGCTCTATACAACATGGATGAGTCTTAAAAATATAATGTTCAACAAAGAAGCCAGATACCATGAAGGTTAAAAAAAGGTATATGTTATAATATTTAGGAATGCCAATTGAGATGGCAAAACAATGAAAGAAAGCCAGGAAAGCCTACCATAAAAAGTTAAACAGTGATTACCTTTAGGGAGAGAGATGAGGTTATGACTGGGAAAGGGAACATGGGAGATTTCTTAGAGGGCTGCCAGTGTTCTATTTCTTGAGCTGGGTGGTTGTCAATGGATGTTCATTTTATGAGGGTACTTCAAAAAGCTCATGTAAAGATTCATATTATCTTTTAATTCTATTTTTCTATGAATTTTTGTAACTACCCTCATATAATAATTCATCACGCTATACATTTATTTCATCTTCATTTTTCTAAATGTGTTACTGTTCATAATCATTTAAAAAGTTAAAAAGACTGATTTTAAGATGGCGACGGGTCTGGAGCGGCCGTGCCAGGAGACAGCGTGACCCTGAGAAGTGTGCGCTGTGATACCAGAGCACTATTTGCATTTCCAGGAGCAACAAAAAATGAATAAATCTTTGAACAACGAACCTACAATGACAAACAAGCAACTACTGGTTCGAGGTTTTAGGGCCGACAAAAAAGAAGACTCGTGAAAGTGCCCAAGCCCTGCTGCGGGTTCGAGCGAGCAGCCCGAGACAACAAAGGCCTAGTAAGTCAGCAGAGACGACACAGAAACGGAGTGGAAGGCGCCGGACCGGCCTAACTCTGCGAGCTCTGTGAGTCACCCCCAGTCCAGCGCCACTTGCGGGGCGAAGCCCTACTGCTCCCCGCGAGCCTGGCTCCCGCCTACCACACCAGGGTAGGTGCCCGCAACAGAGCTGCCTCCATTTTCTGGGGGGGGGGCGGAGACGGCCGGCTTAGAGCAGGCAGGCCAGCCATCTCTGCTTGGCGCGGCTCCTCACTGAGACATGCCACTTGCTTACTTCGACAAGGGGCACCCTGGGGCCTGTGGACCGGCTCTGTGAGTCACCCCCAGTCCAGCCCCACTTGCGGGGCAGAAGCCCGACTGGTCCCCGCCCGCCTGGCTCCCACCTACCACACCAGGGTAGGTGCCCGCAACAGAGCTGCCTCCATTTTCTGGGGGGTGGGGGGAGGGGGGGGCGCGGAGATGGCTGGCTCAGATCAGGCAGGCCAGCCATCTCTGCTTGGCGCGGATCCTCACTGAGACGTGCCACTTGCTTACCTCGATGCGGGGCACCCTGGGGCCTGTGGACCGGCCTACAATCCCACTCTCCCCACGGATCTCTGACGGGGCTGGTAGCATGGGGAGCCCCCGGCCAGCGTCGGGAGGGCAGAGAAGAGGAGCCCACCCAGATCATCTCTCCACCACACTCTGGGCTTCGGCCCCAGGTAAACTCCCTGTTTCCGGGAGGCAGATACCATCTCTGTGGGCCTCATATTGGAAGACCCCATAACTGATTTCTGGTTGGGAGAGGGGAGCCCGGAGTGCTCTGAAGCTGCATTGAAGCTGCCGGAGAGAACTCCCAGAGGGCGCCCCGGGCGACCCGTGCTGGGGGGAGTCAAAGAGGAACTGTGTGCTGAGGGACCCTCCCCCGAGGAGTTCACTCCC
>NW_007728393.1:278223-301105 GCF_000696425.1 Galeopterus variegatus
GGGACATAATAATCAACTACATTGTATATTGACAAAATAAAAATTAAAAAAAAAAAAGAAAAAAGAAAAATAAGTCCCAAGATTTTGAAATGGTTGTGGCAATTGTTTTTAAAGTTTTAAAATGTATTAAATGTGATAATCTTCAAAGGGGGAAAAAAAAAAAAAGAAAAGCATAGAGTAAGTAGAAAATTATTAATAAACGCTGGTTAATGTATTGATTGGGATTAATGCTGCTGTCTACAGCACACATTTACTTTAAAATGTAAAGCCGTGACTTCTCAAAGTTTTCATAAATTTTCTCTAAATTAAAATATTAGCATATTAGGATATTTTTTAAACACCCAGGATTGGATAAAGTATGAGTTCCTAATCTACATAGGTTAGGTTTTAGATGTGTGAACATTACAGTAATTTCCTATCCAGACAACTACTAGGTTAAAATATATATGTATATATATATTTATATTTTAGTTCTCTATTCTTAATAAAACAAAACCTCAGTAATTAAAAAAAAAAAAGTTAAAAAGACTTTTTAGTAATAGTAATTTGTTAATGGTTATTTATAGTCACCACCTTGCCATAGCCTCTGAATTGCCTTCTTTAATTATTTAGCCATTCCATGGGCATAAGATTCTTAATGACTATTAGGTTGTCCATTTGTTGTGTATTCTCCCACAAAATGTTATAAAATTCTTTATATGCTTTGTAAGTGCTCAAAAAACTATTCATTTTACCTGGCATTCATTCACCATAGAACTGTAGCCTGATCATATATGGCA
The DNA here is from genome assembly GCF_000696425.1 of Galeopterus variegatus. NCBI lineage: Eukaryota > Metazoa > Chordata > Mammalia > Dermoptera > Cynocephalidae > Galeopterus > Galeopterus variegatus. Next base: position 279,003 of record NW_007728393.1, read on the forward strand.
AGATTGTGGGATGTGAGGACTGAGATTCCAGTCATTACCCTCTCTGGATCTGTAAATGGGAATAATCATATTTTGGAGAAACGTGAGGCAGACAAAATGAGGTAATAGGGGCTGGCCAGTTCTCATGTAAGCTAGCACACTGCACAAACCTCTACTTACAGCAGGTATCACAGTGCATCATTTACCTTTCTACTTCCTACTTGTCTACACACATTAGATTGTGCCCATACCTCCAGTATCCAGCACAATGCCTAGTTATAGCAGGGATAAAGTAATAAAAATGACAATTTTATTGTCAAGAACAGTAGTAACTAATATTTACTGAATGCTTACTATGGGCCAAACATTTTTCTAAATACTTTGCATGTATTATCTTACTTAATCTTATGAAGAAGTTACTGTCAAGGGTTCAGACCCCTACATGGACCAGCCACCAAAAAAACAAAAAGAATTAGAAATTATGATTACAGCTATTATACTAATTTCTGAAATGACTAAATATAGGAAATAAATTGAAGTCTTAAAAAGCATAGTAAGCAAAAGAAGAGAACTATTCTTCAAAACACAGAGATGATGATCAAATTGAACACACATTCATTGTTAAACAATATAAGAAAATCTTCCAAATTTACCAATAAGATTTGGATAATGATAGCAAAGAAGATAATTTAATTGAGTTGCATGAAATAGAGTTTCATTATATTCATTTGTGTACTTAGTGAAGCTGTAATCAAATTGAAAACATCCACACAAATTTTACTTTGAAATCCTCCACACCTGCTGATGCTACTAGTCATGTGGGCTGGCAGAACAGAGAGCACTAAAACCCAGATTCTCTCTTCTAGTTTTGCAGATCACCATAAAAGGCGTTCGAAGTTAAAGAAGATTCTGGATTCACTCTTCGAACCCAAAAAAAAGAGGTATGGCTTCAGGGTATGCGGCTAAAACACTAATGTATTTTTGAAATACTAAATATCAGCTCCTGGATTAAAGTTCGTTAAACATTTTCTAAACTTAATCAATCCTAACACTCATCTACAGATGCTCCTCAAATTACGATGGTGTTATGTCCTGATAAATCCACTGTAAACTGAAATACTGTTAAATTGAAATGCATTTAAACAACTTAACCTTCAGCCCCTCTCCCCTCCGTGGAGGTTGAGGGATGGGACTGAGAGTCTTCCCTTGGGTCTTTCCAAACATAACACTCATTTGCGCACAGTCAAAAACTAGGAGACTTCCATAAACTGTTATGCCAGATATAGTATTTGGTATGATTCAGGTTAGGATGATTTCTTTTGCACGACATATATTCCATGATGCTTTTGACAAATTACTCACTTTTGCCTCCCTGTGCCTTCAAGAATTTAACACTCTGTCCAGCCCAACCCAATTCTTCTTAAAGGAATGGTAGGATGCCTAAATCCTACCATTTAAACTAGCAAACATTTCCATACACCCAATGCCATTCTATCAAAATGAGAACCAGGAGAACTTCATGTTCAAACACCTCTTGTTATTCAACTTTCTCTCATCTCATGAAGATCCGATGATACACAGCTCACAGAGTCCTCAAAGCCTCTCAATTCCTAAGCCAGACACCCTACCCCTCCCCAACTGAACTAGCTCTAGCTTGAGAACTACTTCTCTATGCTCACGAAGATTTTTAGTTCTCAGATAGTGGACCTTGGCATGGTAGTTGAAGAGGCATTCTAATTAAAATAATTCACACAAGACTAAAAGAATTTACAGGGAGACCAACATATTATTTAAACAACTGTGGAGAAAACCAGGGTGCCAATAGATAGAAAGTTAAGCAAATGCTTTAGTTTTCAAAAAGGTGGATTTTGTCTACTTTTAGAAAAAGGAGCAATGATTACTAGGATCCAGTTACGTTTTTAAATTAGTCACAATAAAAGATCCTTATTTTCTACTTTTAATAGGGTTACTAGACTGACAGTTGAAGTCTGAGGACATGATATATACCAAGATTTCTGCAAGACATCTGACAAGTTGTCATTTGATATTCTAGATAGAGAAATCCATAGATTCTTAACTAATTGAAGAAACAGATCCAAACAGTGCTAATCAGTGGTTTGATATCAAGTTGCAACTTGTAAGGTATGGTATATTAGTCCATTTCTGTGGCTTATAACAAAATATCTGGAACTGGTAATTTGCAAAGAAAATTAAATTTATTGCTTACAGTTTCAAAGGTTTGTAAGTTCAAAGTGCAGGGAACACATCTGGTTCTTGGTGGTGGTGACAATGACACAGGGTCTCACATGGTAGAAATGGCAGAGCAGAGGGAGAGAGAGACTAACCTCCTCATTCACTCTCTTTTTAAAGCCACCAGAACCATTCCTATTATTTGGATCAATGTATTCACGAGGGTGCAGTCCTCACAATCCAACCAACTCTCCAAGGCCCCACACCTTTTAACTACCACAATTAGAATTTCCCACCCTCTTAACACTGTCACAGTGGGGACCAACCCTCCAACATGTTAAACTTTGGGTGTATACAATTCAATCCATAATATATGGCATGCCTTGAAACTTGATCAGTCCCCTTTAACACTTACCAAGTAATTTTGATGAAAGAACAAAAATTATAAATGTATATATGTTACAAAGCTAGAAAGGGCAGATAATAAAAGAATTGCTATGTTTAAAAAGTTTGCAAAGAAGTGGAACATACAATAAAACTCAATGAATTCTTTCAACATTTACTGAGGCCTTATCTTATTTGAGATGTTGTGCCAGGAACTGGGAATATGAATAACAAGTCTTGGTTTAAAAAAACTGTAAAAAATTGGCAGATCTGATCCACAGACTGTCTTATTTTCTGTCTAATCAGTATGTTTTTTTTTTAATTGTATGAATTTCCAGAAGTTAAAAAATCAGAAGACTTCTAACAAAGATGTGCATACTTATCTGCCCTTAAAAAATAAAAATATCTGGAAAAACTACACAAGGATTCCTATTTAGTAAATGATTTGAGTTGCATAGTAGTTACACCCATTTTTGATGAAGTACGTGCTCTCCAGTCCACCATAATTCCCTGCACCACTTATTACTCAAAACTATCTGTTTCACTTCACTACCTAACTGATCCCTGCAGCCATCATGGTGTAAAGCACAACTAAGTATTGTCTTGCCATAAGGACTTCTGTCAACAAAGCAGAATAAACTGAACCACAGAAATAATTAGAAAAAAACCCAGGAAAGATCTCAAGAGAAAATCCCCAGGTATGGCAAACTCACGGCGCTGCTGATATTAGCTACAGGCTTATAAAGGTCCTTGATATGCATTCCAAAGTTATGTCCTTCAGACGACAGGAGGTGGATAGGCTGAAAATGACACTCCTGCATAAAAGTGAAAACCTCCTCCCAGAGCTACTATTCTACCTCAGGAGAGCACTAGAAAGCTTCATCCACTAATTTGGGAATCTAAAGAAAGAGAAATTGCCTCTGAGATATATAAACACCAGATTTGCACTACACATAAAATCAAAAAACACTGATTTTTTTTTTATCACACCATCCACATTTATTAGATGATATTCTTATATAAAGAGCATTCCCTCTTCAATGTAAAAAGGCAGGGTTTAAAACAATTTAAAAATTTATTCCCTTTTTATACAAGTTTCCAAGATAAGAAATTGGTATAATGCTAACTTCCAACATTAGCAAATAAATTTTTGGTCAGCTCTGCCTCGGTATTTCAAAGGAATCATGGATTTTTTTTTGTTTGTTTGCCTAATCGTAAATCAATTACAATCACTGTCCCTTTTAATTCCACATTATCCCATATTTAGAAAGTGAGACTCCCGTGCCCTTCTAGCACATTATTATTAGTCTCTGAGTGCTTGCTTGTTTTGGCACAAGATATCCCAGGCTCGCCTTATGCTTTTCCTCCCCACATCTGGAATCAGCTGTTTCTCCAGCATGTCTTGGTTTCTTTTAGAGGGGAATGGTAATTATAGAGCAAGATCTAGGCACCAGGTATACTCATTGTTATGAGATGTCATTACTTCTGATTCCTCTTGAACAGAGCAGAAAGTACATTTTTGAAATATGAATTCATACTGATATTACCAATTCAAATTTGACACTAAGGGATTTTGTCTTTATTTTCCTTGATTTTATATTTGTAACTTGCTCTTATACACTGAGTATCCTGGTTTCCAATAAAATGCTTATCTGCTTTTATACTCAAAGACTTAAAAAATTTTAAATTACAATGCTAATATTATTATTAACAGTACAACTACTGAAGAAAGTTCAATATTTCTTTGCAGTTTTATGTCTTTAAAATATAACCCAGTAAGGATTTCCCACCTTTTTCATATACCAAATTTAACATTTGTTCTTGGATCTATTGTAAGACTTTTCTTTTCTGTTCTATTCTGATCCCTTCTTCTGTCTGTCTAGGAGCAACTGAATTTTAATAGATACGTAGTAAGTCAAATGAATCTCTAATTAATTGAATGTGGGGAAGAGCGGAAATATTTTTGGATAGAAAAGCCTCTACGGGTTTGTTTCCTTTCTTTCGGTTGTTCATTCAATCATTTTTCAGTTCATACTCTGGCAAAGGAACATGTTTTGAACATTAAATTTTAGTTTAAAAATTGCAAAAGAAAAATATCTTAATATCTTGAGAGTACTCGAAACTGAAATGCATTAGGCATCTGATTGAATTACTAGCTGTGTTTTTAAGATTTTATGACAAAATTCTAGTTCTGTAATACTAAAAATATATATATATAGTTTTCAATCAAAAAATTCAAGTTCAGATAACAAATATTTAAATGTATCAAAGGAGGAAAATTTTCTTTTGTTTACCCAGGAACACAGTTTAAAATACAAAAGAGCTTTCAAAATCAAGCTGACTACAATGAATACTTGTATAAACATCTGAGGTGAATTCAATAGGTATCTATTGAATAACTTTCCCAGAAGTAATTTTTTTTGAGTTAATAAAGATAGCTCTGTCTAGTGTTATGAAATGGCTTTAAGAAACTAATAAAATGACTGTACAAAGAACTATCACACAACCTTTAAAATTTTTTTAAGTTTCTAGTGAGCCATTTTAATAGCAGGCAATAAATAAAACACATATAAAAACTCATGATGAAAATAATCTACAACTCCGATCTCTGCCTTCATAGTATTATTTCCATTTCCTTTAAGGTACTAATAAAAGCTTTAAAATTCTTCAGACAACCACACTGAAATATCATCTCACCGCAATTAAACTGACCATTATTAAAAAGATCAATAATAACAAATGCTGGCGAGGATGTGGAGAAAGGGGAGAGCTCCAATGCTGTTGGTGGAACTGTAAAATAGTACAGCCAGTATGGAAAACCATATAGAGGTTTCTTAGACAACTACAGATACACTTGACACACAATCCAGCAATCCCACTTCTGGGTATATACCCAAAGGAATGGAAATCATGTTGAAGGGATACCTGCACTCCCATGTTCATCGCAGCTCTATTAACAGTAGCCAAAATATGCAACCAACCTAAATATCCATTGACAGATGACTGGATAAGGAAAATGTGGTATATATACACAATGGAATACTACTCAGCCATAAAAAAGAGTGAGGTTCTGCCATTTGCAGCAACATGGATGAGTTTGGAGAAAATTATGTTAAGTGAAATAAGCCAGGAACAGAAAGAGAAATACTGCATGTCCTCACTCATAAGATAGAGGGAGGGAGGGAAAGACCACAATAATACGTTGAACTTTCAGGAGGAGAGAATAAATCTGTGTTTACTGGGGGGGAAGGGAGAAGAAGAAAAGGGGGATTGGGAAGATATTGGGTAAGGTGCACGAAGAATAATTATGATTTGTAATGACTGTGCTAATAATATTGATTTGATTATCACATGTTATACACAGGTTGTACCTCCAAAATATGCATAATCAATTATGCTTCAATAAAAATAAATAAATAAAATTTCTCAGACATTTTCCTTAAAATTAGCTTACATTTCAGTAAAAATGCATTTGTAAATAAACATCACACTGCCATAAGGTGTGATATTTTTTCTCCTCTACTCTAACATCCTATAATTAACAGGGCTCTCTGACTATGACCAGATATGTATGAGAACAAACAATGTTAATTAGCATACAGAATATTCCCCAAACACTAATATTTTAAAATAGACCAGCAGTGAGAATTCCACCTGCGAAATATGCTACATATTTTACTGTCAGTGATAAAAAATAATTACAATGTAATTATAGAAGCAGGCAAATATTGAGAAATATTGTTTAAACAGTGTAAGTAGTCTCCATTTACTAATAGTTTTAAAGTATTTACTCCATAAAACGATTATGAAGCAAGACTGCAAAGAATGGTAATGAAGCACAGACTTTGACGGCCTTAATTTCTCTGAAAAATATTTGGTAATTTTTCTCAGAGAGCTGAGGATTACCAGGTGGTTTGGAAAAAGTAGGCATAAGGTCACATTCCATTCATTTGAAACAGTTTTTCAGGAACTCAACTATTTTTTGTCGTCTTTATTTGTTATTCCTCCCAGTAACAGTCATTCCAAAGTAAATATATAGTTGTTTTTGTCCAAATGCATGTTCTGTATGTACTTTTATGGTATGTTATTTTTAAGTCACATTAAAAGACAATTCTAGATATAACCCCACTAACAGCATTAATTTCTGTTGAGCAGTTTTACAGGCCATTTTAAAGGTTTACAGGAATTCACCTGAGGCACAGATGGTATCATATCGAGAATAACAGAGACTGGAACCTCTGCCACAACTGTAATTTATCTCGGTTTATTTTCAATGGACTGTCAGGCACTTAATACCTACCACAACAGCTGGGTGCTTAAAACAATATACCTAACAGCAAAAGCACACACAAATAATTAGGAATAATAAAGATAGGAAAAAACATGAGCCATTGATAACACAGACTAACTTTACACAAAATTACCAGGATATTTTTGGGTCTTGTGATCTTGTCCGGTACATCATTTCACTTAAAAAATTTCAGTGGAGACCATGACAAGAAAAGACAAACATAAGAAAATTGTTTCTTACAAATAAAGAAAGAAATCACAATCACAGCACTTAATGGATATTGCGAATGTACAAAGATTGGTTTTTACAGTATAGAGTAGATTTTGCAGAGGTTGAAAGGGGAAGGTTTATCTGAGATATAAGCAAAATCCAATCAAATTCACCTTTTGAAAAGAACTAAAGAATAAATACAAAGAATGGAATAGTACTTTGTGCTTTCTGTGAAGATGATCTCACAGCCTCAGTTATGCCTGACCTGTACCCAGTGAAACCTATAATCACAGTCTACTTTAACCATCAGGAATACCACATATTTAAATATCCCCAGAATCAAAGATCCTTCTAGGACCATCTGCATATGCATGTCTTACACTTTGCTTCATTTTGAACCCTAACCTAGCCAAAAAGTCTTTGTAGGTATCAGCCTCCAATAGATTACTTTTTCATAATCCTCCACAGATGTTTTTCAAAATTGCAAGTACTGTAAAATGCTTTCTAACTGAACAACTTTGGTAAATTTTAACTAATCAGAAGGTCAGGCAGCAGGACTATTGTTAAAATAATTATATTTTCTGATCCCAATATCAAGATACAAGGTCTGACAACAGGTCAGAACATATGAAAGCTGAATGAAAATTTAAAATACAAGCAATTTGTATCTACAGAGGAAACACTTTTATTTTATCTCAAATTTAAAATGCTACTTCCTAATCTGATTGTGTAAAATACCTGAAGAAAATGCACTGATTAGCTTACTCCCAGAAGTTGTATCCAGTCAAAACTATAATTTGACAATGCCTCTATTAACATGTGAAAGCTCACTTAAATACGCCTGCCTCAAATTAAAAATTCATGACACATTTAAATAAATCTATGATAATAAATGTAGTAGCTGAATAGTTCTGGTTTTATAATACCAATTAGACAAATATTTTTATATTCATCTACAGAATACACTCATGCCTTTTAAGAATTGAACTATACATAATTATTTTTATTCCTTTATGGACACTCTATACTACAATCTGAATGTTTCTGTCAATCCCCCTGACCCCCTCCCCCACCAAATTCATATGTTGAAATCCTAACCCCTAAGGTGACAATATTAGGAGGTGGAGCCTTTGAGGAGTGATTATGTCATGAAAGCAAGGTCTTCATGAATGGGATTAAAGCCCTTACAAAAGAGACCTAAGGGAACTTTGTTGCCCCTTCCACACCATGAGGACACAGTGGGAAGATGCTATTCTATAAACTAGGAAAAGAGCCCTCACTAGACACTAAATCTGCCAGGGCCTTGATCTTGGACTTCTTAGCCTCCAGAACTGTGAGAAATGAATTTCTGTTGTTTATAAGCCACATAGTTTACAGTATTTTGTTATAGCATCCTAAATGCACTAAGACAGTGTGATAGATTGAGTTGTGTCCGCCCAAAGTTTAATATGTTGGAGGCTGGATACCCACTGTGACTGTCAAGAGGGTGGGAAATCTTATTACAGTTATTGAAAGGTGGGGCCTTGAAGAGGTTATTAAGTTGATGGTTCAACGGTGGTCATGGTTCTGAGGGCTTTAAAAGGAGAGCACATGAGAAGTCTCTCTAGATCTGCTTTGCCATTTTTGCCCCCTGCACTGCTGTGTAGCCACCACCAAATGTGTTCCCTGGACTTTCCAGCCTCTGAAACTGTAGCAATAAATTTTGTTTTCTTACAAATTATACAGTTCCAAGTATTTTGTCATGAGCAACAGAAACGGACTAATACAGACAGTATAAAATTATTAAAGACAACTACTGGGCTGGCCCATTAGCTCAGTTGGTTAAAGTGTGGTGCTGATAATACCAAGGTGCAGGGATTGATCTCTGTACTGGCTAGCTGCAAAAAAGTAAAAATAAAAGACAATTACTTATATCAACTAACAAATATATAAATAAATAGCCTCAGCATTCAGACCTAACCCAGAGAAATAAAGTTTTCTAGTTCTATGTGAGCTTAGTGAAGTAACTTTGCATCAAGTTGAAAAAATTCACTTTATTTTGAAAAGTTCCACCTCAATATATAAGCCACCTTTCCTTCCCAATTTCACAGTCATAATAATAAAAATAAAGTGATGATGGTGATAGGCAGCTACCACTTATGAGCAAGGTTAAGCTGCTATCTATTCTTGCAATGTCCTCCTTTATCAGAAAACTTCCTGTTCATCCAGCATACAGATATGGTGTGCTCAAGTGCTACAATCTGCAAGAAGCCAGTGCAAGATGCTGATGGCTTCTCTGAATTACTATGACTTTTGTCTCTACTGCAAAACCTAGCATTTCAAAATGTAGAACTTATGAAGTTCTCTGGCTATTTCATGAATGTATACCTATTCTCCCCTAGAAATAAGGTCCTTATGGGTTGGTTGTATTAGTCTGTTTTCTGTCACTAAGAATACCTGAAACTGGGTCATTCATAAAGAAACAAAATTTACTTTTTATAGTTTTGGAGGCTTGGAAGTCCAAGGTCAAGGGGAGCACCTGGTGAGGGTTTTCTTCTTGGTGGGGACTCTCTGCAGAGTCCTAAGGCAGTGTAGGGTATCACATGGTGAGAGGTCTAAGAGGATGTTCACTTGTTTCTTCCTCTCCTTATAAAGCCCTTAGTGCTACTCCCATGATAATCCATTAATCCATTAAAACACGTATCCATGTATGGATTAATCTATTTGTGAGGGCTGTGGCCCACTTCTCAACAATGCCACATTGGAGTTCAAGCTTCTACATGAGTTTGGAGGGGACAAACATTCAGACTATAGCATGAGTTAATACCATGTTCTCTTTCCCATAACTTCACTTATATAGCATAGCTCTGGAAAACATATACATTTAAAAGAACAGCTACTGACTCCCCAATTTTGCTTTTAATGTTTATTAGAACTCCCGTTATTTTAATGTACAAAAAAATGTTCCCAAGTATTCATCCTCCTCATCCTCCTGACTTCAACACTTTACCAATAAGTCCCCCCAAAAGTTACTAGTTCACCAGACACAAAGTTGAGGCTGACCTTGAAAGAAAAACAAAAATATCTTTAAAGTACTAATAATGTGCAGTATAGTAATAAACTTCCAAATATAGTTCCACCAGGTTTTTCAGTATAAATGTAGCCAATTTTATGTGACTTCCTAAGTAGTGAGCTCTCCTATTAGCTCCATTACTTTGAGTGTCATGCTGAACAGAATAACACTTCTCTGAATCCAACCAGAGCTCCTGTATTAGTCCATTTCTGTTGTTTATAACAAAATACATGGAACTGGGTGATTTATAAAGAAAACGAAATTTCTTGCTTACAGTTTCTGAGGCTGGGAATTCCGAAGTCCAAAGTCCATCTGGTGGTGGTGACAGTGACCCAGGGGTCTCATACTGCAAGATAGTGGAAGGAGAGGGAACGAGGGAGAGAGGGGGAGGGAGAAGGAGAGGGAGACTCTCATCTTCTTTTAAAGCCCTCAGAACCACACCCATGATCACCATTTTTAATCCATTCACTACTGCATGATCCTACAATCCAATCACCTCTTCAAGGCTCCACCTTTCAATTATCATAATAGGATTTCCCACCCTTTTAACAGTCACAGTGGGGGCTAAGTTTTTAATACTTAATACTTGGGGGACACAATTCAAGCCTCAGTGAGTTTTGGGGGGACATAGTTCAATCTACTACAGCTCCCAAGATACTTTAAGTAATCGCCCTTTCACAACCAGAAAGGATCTGAAGAAGTCCTCATATTCATTTTACAGATAAGGTATCTAAAGTACACAAAGATTAAATGGCTCTTAAGGGGTTCTCAATACATATTTGATCTTACTGTTCACCAAAGGAAGTTGATGAAGAGAGTGAAGATTAAAGAAGGATCATCATGATCCCTAGCTTAAAGCACCCTCTTTTAAAGAAGGCTGAAATCAAACTACAAGAGATACATACACCTACACAGCAAATCAAGGAAAGATGTTCTCTTTTGCAAACCTTTAGCACAAAAGATAATAATCTCCTTTTAAAATTATTTTAGGTCTCCATCCAAACTATCTCTTCCTCCACAAAATGAAACTGTTATATGACTTCAATAATAATTATGAAAATGCATATTAAGACCTCATTAAAACCTAAAATGACTTCGGAAAGTTGGTGCAAATTAACTTACTTATTAAAGATTAATAGAAATTTAATCTCTGGAAAAACAAGTCATTTGTTTTGTGTTCTTTTCCTGAAGTAACCATTTGAATAACAACTTTGGATTGTGATTTTTAATCCAAATTCTGCAAGTAATTAATAACTGTGGCAACATCCCTTAATAGACTGTTCTCATTTATCAGAAAGTTACTAATGAGAAACACTTAGAAACTGAATGATCAATTTGGCAACAATGCTGATGTTAACCTAAAGGTGGAAATCATTTAAGGATAGAGTCAATACTCAAATATTCAGGACAAGCTGCTATAATGTGTAGTGTATCCATAGCCTTGGTTTCCCTGTTATTCTCCTTGCTGATAGCTTGTGCTATTTACTCATTCATTCTGACTCAACAAAGTACAGATAAGATGTATAAAATTAAAACAAGATAATTTTGCTTTAGGTTAGGAGCACTTGTAAAAGTTTTGTAGGTTCCACTAAGTAAAATAAAAGGCAAGACTTTTTGCTGTTGTTACTCAATCACTTATAATGCTATTCCTAATATAATGGATAAATGGTAGTTAACAGTAATCAAAGTTAAGCCACAGTCCTAGAACCATTAAAACTATGATTGTGGCCTCTTAGCTCTGTTATAGTTTGTAAACTGAAGCAACATACTGATAGACCTACATTTTTTCCTTTTAGCACTTTGAGATGTTTTTCTCAGTTTTGTATAAATAGGTCCTAATTAGCAAAATTTCTTAAGTCCATGTCTCTATGGAGACTAGTTAGGATGCCAAGCAAAAACCAATACAACTGGCTGAAAAACTGATTCCAACATTGGGGACAATGATTTTTAAACTTTATTTATTTATTTATTTATTTATTTCCTTTTTGTCTTTTTTCGTGTCCGGCAACGGATCGCAACCCTTAGTGTTGCGCCCGCACCGGACCGGGACCGGCAACGGAATCGCAACCCTCGGTGCTGCACCTGCACCTCGCTCAGCCAGTGAGTGGGAACCAGTCTGTATGCGGGATCCGAACCCTCGGTGGGAGCGCCACCGCGCTCCCAAGCAGCGCACTGTAGCAGTGCGCCACCGGGACGGCCGTAAACTTTAAAAAGTCAGATCTATACATTTTGGTATATGAGGGTACTTCAAAAAGTTCATCGAAAAAATTGTCTTAAAAGACAACATGAATCTTTCCACAAACTTTTTGAAGACCCTTCGGGTCCTAACAACACATGCTGATGGAGCAGAGTTTGTGTGTTAAACGATACCAGTTAAATTTAGTTGGTTTTGAGGGTATGGATTTGCCCAAATACAGATCAGCAAATGTATCTCAGGGATCAAAAGCAGGAGAGAATGTACTGATGAGTGGAAAAGACATATTAGACATTAAAGAATAATGCAGCTTTCTGAAACAGTGTTAGTATTTGCCCTTAAGTTGATCAAAACAGAACCTAGCATTGCATATGAAAGTGAGATTTGGCTCTGCTAAAGATCGTATCTGATTTCTTAAGCAGTTTCATCAGTGTCAGCTGTGAGATACACTTAACATTAAATGAAAAGACAGGATTACAACGTAAACTCTGGAGTCTAGCCAATTTGTCATCCTTGAAGTCATTGTGGGATGCTATCTAACACTACTGAAAATAGATAACAGAAGGCTATCCAAACAGCTGCTGCACGGTGTGTTCTCTAAAATAGGGAGAACACAAACCAGGCGGGCAGAAGAAAATGCTTTAAGGGCACACTGAATCACAGCATCAAATGAATAAAACACAGCTCAGGGCAGCCAGGAAACAATAGTTTTCTGTGAATGCAATAATTAGAAATGAAGTGGATTCCTTTATAGCGAAGCCACTGAAAAGAACATGATTCTAAAACAACTGCTAGCAAACAGGGAGAGAATGAACAAATAATAGTTGCAGCTTAAATCAGAGGTCAATTTAATACAAATATCATGAAAGGGATTAATTAGATTTTCTTTAAAGCAATTCACAAGCACCATTAGAAATAATATCTTACATTACTATTATCAAGGTACAATAATCATTCGCTGTAAAGCAGAATTCAAACATATGTTAGTTTGGTTTAAAAATAACATCAAATGTCCAAAGAGCTAATTTTCCAGTGTGCTTAACTGTAGAGTTAATTTATTAATAGTTTTCTATGACATGAAATTGAAATCTTTTTCTTTTTCATTAGAAATAATGCATTTCACTGACGGACACACAGACTATTTCTCTAGTCATGTGCCTATGAACAAATCATATTAGTACAGTAATACAGAATAATTTAGCTAAAAAGTCCTACAATGTAAGTATGTATCATTGAACTTTAGAAAATGGGGAAAGATTGGGTCACACAGGAGTCCAGAATAAAATATATTTTCAGATATAGCCAGATGCCTAATTTACATGCAAGTTACACCCCAAAATTTGTTCAAAATGAGTAGAAAAACCTCAATGTATTTCTACAAAGAAACAGTAAGTAACAGTTAGGTTCACAGACTCACCCACAGATGCCAATTTAACCTAGAGTATACCTAAAATAATGTACATTTGCATTGAAAAAGGTAGATAACCACTGTCGCACATGCCAGTTATTAAACAAAAAAGAAAAAAAAAATGAATAAGAGGATAAAATAGAAATAGTGATCTCTTTGCAGCAAAGCCACTAAAAAGAACATGATTCTAAAACAATTGCTTGCAAATAGGAACCAAACACACAAGTAAAGGCTGCAACTCAGATCAAAGGATAAGACGAATAAACAGCATGAAAAAGATTAATTTGCTATGGAAGACATCTAATTAGAAGAACTAATTAGAGCAGTAGAGGACTTAGTTAAAAACTTCTGAGTCTATTTTGAAATCTATGTTGGAAGAAGCCTGGTACTTTAGAAAAAGTTATGATAACTGTTCCTTCACTACTTTTCATTGATAAGGGGAAATTAGACGCCCTCATTCTTCCTCTGCTCATCTTTTAAATGCCAGTGGACTTCTTCCTCATTTTATATACTTTTTGGTGATTTCATCTACTTCCTGTATTTAATCGTTATTTGCTGGACTCCCAATCCGGTTCTTTCCTGTTTGCTAACGTATATGACGTTCAACTGCCTAAACTGCCTACTGAACATTTCCACTGGGATGTCCCAAAGACACCTTAAATTCAGTATGTCCACTGCTATACCCCCTCAAAAAACAAAAATGTATATACAGTATACACACATGAGCCTAAGTCGAAACCCGGCATCCCTGACCCAATCCCCCTACGCCTACATCCAATCAATTCTCGCCCGTAGTGATAGGATAACATCCTAACTCTTCTTCCCACTTCTACTTTTCTTCATTCAAACACATTTTTCAAATTCTCCCAGTACTTCCTAAAACTCCAACCTGAAAATGTTACTCTTACTTAAAATTAAAACTTTTCAACTGCTCTTCTTTGCCTTCAGTTAAAGTAAAAACTCCTTGAGTAACCAATGCTGGCAAGGATGTGGAGAAAGGGGAAACCTCCTACTCTGTTACCAGGACTGTAAATTTCCACAGCCATTGTGGAAAACAGTACGGAGGTTCTTCAAACAACTACAGATAGAACTGCCATACAATCCAGCAATCCCATAACTGGGTACATACCCAAAGGAATGGAAAGTATGATGGCAAAGGGATACTTATACTCCCATGTTCATCACAGCTCTATTTACAATAGCCAAGATATAGAACCAACTTAAATGTTCATTGACAGACGACTGGATAAGGAAAATGTGGTGTATATACACAATGGAATACTACTCTGCCATAAAAAGGAATGAAACTCTGCCACTCGCAGCAACATGGATGAGCTTGGAGAAAATTAAGTTAAGTGAAATAAGCCAGAGAGCTCATAAGTGGGAGCTGAAAGAAAAAATAAATAAGGAAGGGAAGAAAGATACAACAATCACAATAATCTGTTGAGAGAATGGAATTGAGGCCACCAGAGGTGGAAGTGGGAGAGAGGGAGAGGGGTTAACAAGAAATTGGTAAAGGGCCACAAAAAATGATTGCATTGTTTGATGATAAATATAGGAACTTTTTTTTAAAAAAAGAGTTCTTCATATATTTTGGATACAAATTCTTTATCAGATACATACATGGCTAATATTTTCTCCCAGTGTATGGCTTGTTCTTTTAACACTGTCTTGCACAGAGCAGAAGTTAATTAACTTTAATAAAACTTATTAATTTTTTCTTTCCAAAAAAAAGTAAAAACTTCTTAACAATGCACTTCATGACTAATACCTGTTTATCCCTATTGCCTCTTACTTCCTGGCACAAAGAACAGCTGATTTTCTCACTATTCCATTTTTTTTTCCTTTTTGTCTTTTTTCATTTCCGGCAACGGATCACAACCCTCAGTGTCGCGCCCGCACCGGACCGGGACCGGCAACGGGATCGCAACCCTCAGTGTTGCGCCCGCACCTCGCTCAGCCAGTGAGCGGGAACCGGTCTGTATGTGGGATCTGAACCCTCGGCAGGAGTGCCACCGCGCTCCCAAGCGGCACACTGTAGCAGTGCGCCACCGGGCCGGCCCACTATTCCATTTTTAAAAAAGCCTTTCCCTCTCATGTTTGGTCCTTTGCACATGCTTTTAAATGTATAAAGAAACTATGGAAAAATATGCAATAAACATATAACAGATATTTGTTTAAGTGGTAACATTTCCTTGTATTCTAAGCCTACATGCTATCTAAACCCTGGATTTTAACTATCTGTATACAATAAAATCTACAAGCAATGCTGTGATTTTTCAAAAAGTTTTAAGAGATGCTTAATTTGATCTGTTGCAGTAAATGTAAAATAATGAATCATGTACAGTGAATATTATTTCACTCAAAATAAAAACTTGGAGTCATTTAAAAATAGGAATATCAACTTCTCTCTCAAATATGCCACTGATATGCTCATAGTAAAACTCAGTAGTTAAAATTTTAAAATATTAGTATTTATGAAGAGTAGTGTGATTTAAAACTATCTTGTTTTGTTGACATTTCATAAACTACAGTCAATAAAATTGTTAATCCTGGTAAACTGCCAATGATAAGTTAAAGTAACAACTTCTCAAGTTACCACAGCTGTTTTTAAAAACAGGTTATGTTAGAATCCCTTATCCCCAGGATGAGAAAGGAGCAGGAGGATGGAGAAGGATCCTTAGACCATTAAGACCAACCAACATAACCTTGTGACATCCAGTGGTCAGCAGCCACCTTCCCAGTCTATATCTTTCTCCACTCTTAGAGGCCAGAGTGGCCTAAACACTGGGGAACTGGCATCTAAAAAAGTACCGTTAAGATAACCAACACTATACCAAAATACAAACAATACAGAAACTCCTTTATTTTCATCTAATAGTAAACCAACATGGATGAAACTCAGGACCTTATGAAAAATCATGTTCCTAATGAGAACGAATTGACTGTGAACTGAATTCTTATTAACAGAAAAAAAAACATCAGCAGGTACTAGTAAATGATACTCATAAAATGTTATGCAGTCTCTTTTAGTAAGTAAACTGCCCCATTCCTGACTGATGTTAGTACAATTCAGGAGAACAAGAGATGCTTCATCTACCTGAATTTCAGCCAAGGTAATGGCAGGAAGGGCCAGTGGAGTAATGCAGGGCTCTGAAGGAATGACTTAACACACACACTCATCATCTCAGAGGTATTTTCTTAAACAAATTCAATCCTATACTGGTAAAAATACTCTCAGTCTATCCCCCTCTGAGATATTTGCATAAACTAATGGCTTCTGATCAGTTGACATTTTTTCCTCTTCGTGAACAGAGAGATTTATAGATTTACTGGGATTTTGAATAGTGTTTCTCACTTGCTACTAGGAATATATTTCTACATATTTTTTTCCACATTTCCCTAGAAAGAGATTATATTTGACCATCTGATTTGAATCCAATGCTAATCTACGCCTTAACTTTATCCTGACCCTGTAGAAGTAAACTGAAAATACAATCTTCAGATTGTTTTTAACATGGGAAAATAAAAACAAGAGATCAACAGGCAGATGTACAGGAAGATTATCTAGAAGTCCTCATGAGAATAAAAGAATTAAAGTGCGCTTTCCAGTTAGGAGAGTAGGAGGCATGAAGGCTCTATTCACTAACACCATCATCAATAACATCACTGTGGACTCTCACAATGAGTCAGAGAACAGGATTATTGAAAATGAAAACACAATTTAACTCAAACAGTTTCCAACTTAAACTAGGTATGTTTCAACACTTGGTCTATCCATCTTAGCTCTTAGAGTTTGAAATCCACATCCCAATTAAAGTATTTTGTATATAGTTCTTAAAATCCCATGATAGTTCATTAAAAAAATCATTTAACCCACAATGTACCCAAAATACAGAGTATTAGAGAATCCAATTCTAAATCAAGAGAAAGCATACTCAAAAGTATAATTTTTAAAAAGGTATTACATTTATATGAACTAAGAACCTGCCAGCCAGGTCATTGCCACTAGGTACATAAGCACTCCAGCTAAGCGCAGAGCAAGAAAGGTGAAAATAGGACTTCAGAAGATAAAGGTCAGGATGACCAATTCTCAGGAAGATTTTACCTGACTGTACAAGCCTGCACATCAAACAGGAAGAAAAGGCATAGGGCAATGAACCCCGTTAAAGAAGAAATGGGAAGAGCTGGCCAGTTACCTCAGTTGGTCAGAGCATAGTATTGTAACACCAAGGTTAAGGGTTCACAGATCCCCATACCTGCCATCCACCAAAAGGAGAAAGGGCTGAGTGAGAGAGGCAGAGAGAGTGCACAAAAGAGTGGGAGCAGAGTTCAGAAGGGGGGGCAGCTGTCCTCACATAGCCTAACCGTCCGTTCCTCCCTCTTCTTTATACTGCCACCATAATGGGGATCCCTGTCATCACAGACCAAAGTTCTGTATTTTCTTCTGAGATTCAAGGGCAACATGGGAGGTGTGGCACTATGGTTACAGGCAGCAGCTGACAAGTCAGGGAAGAAAAAGGGAAATTCAGAAGCAGAGTTAAAGACTGAAGAGAATTACTTCCTACAGCACCTCCTAAGTGGTCATTTGTCTGTAGGCATGTCGAGCAATTACACATCCTGATTATGGCAATTTTAACAAAATGATGTTTTGGGGGGGTGTGTATGTGTATGTTAATAACCAAAAGAGAGGTTTAGCAATTTTATGGGACTTTTTTTCCATGTACCCAAATTTTCTTAATTATTTCTCCCTTTAAATTCAAAGTAAAGTAATAACTTTACCTCTCTTGTGATTTCACTGAGTTAATATATTATAAAGTGACAATATACAGGAAAAAGACTTCCAAGATGACTTTTACTTACCTTTCCAACCTCATGTCTCACTCCTCTTCCCTTCATTCACTAAGTTCTTGCTGCACAGGCTTACTTTGAGTTTGTCTAGTAGATCGAACTCAGTTCTGCCCTAGGTCCTTGCATATTTTCATTCTGCTTAGACCTTTCCTACACTACCCCCTTCAGATTTTCAACTTAAAGGTCACCTCCTCAGAGAAGTGTACTAATTGTCTGTCTAATGTCTGTCCTTCCCATTACATCTGTTTTGTTCACCACTCTATACTCAGAGCTTAGCACCATGCCTGAGATATAATTAAAGTTCGATAAATATATAATCTTGAAAGAACATGGGAGAATCTGTATAAAACATTTCTTCAGGTATGAGGAGCAACTTTATAACTACGTATTTTTAAATTTCCAGTACTTTACTGATCACAGGTATTTGATCTCACAACAAAACAGTCAACCAGTATTTTGAGAGGTAATCCCTCTCCCAAAGATTTATATAAATACATAGTGGTGATAATTAAAAAAAAAAAACAACACTTCACTGTTGCTTTGTGTTGCTTTGCCCCCCACGGATTTATCACCCCACTTCCCCTGGGTGATGGAGATGCAAAGGATTACTCAAAGCCCATTTCTTCCGAGCAGTGAGAGGCCCCGAAGTGGTTAACCTCCTGCAGGAACCCTAAAGCGAGAGGGATCCCTTCCTTGGGAAATTAACGCCAAATTGGGGTTTTCTTCCTGCATTTATTTTCCAAATCAGGAAGTTACAGGAAGAGACATAGGTGGGGTTATAGTTTAACAGTACAGGCTGGTAACTTTCAGTAAAACAAGCCAGATGACATTCCAATAAGGCAATTAACAAAAGCTTGATCTTAGCAAACATTCCTTCCTATTGCAATCTCTCAGTATCTTTATATAACAATCAGCAACTAGTCTATCTTTGAGCCAACAACCTGCTGTACCACAAATCTTTATCTTAAAACAGAGACTTATAGCCTGAGGAAAATTTCCAGTCCTCCACAAGGTCAATATTTGAAACTGCAAGACTTTGGAAAACCAGGCCCTGTGAAGTACATATGCTTTTCAGTATATTCCACAAGTCACTGAGAAGTACAAGGGTACTTCAAAAAGTTCATGGAAAAATAGAATTAAAAGATACAAATCTTTCCGTGAACTTTTTGAAGTACTCTTGCATATGGGCCACACATAAGGTTTTCATAAATGTCAGCAAATCACTGCTACCAAAAATGTAATAGTTAAAGAAAGTCACAAAGATTTGTCAAATAAGATATGTATTAATATTATTCTTCTGTCTAGTAAAATTTAGGTCTGCCAACCAAATAATATTTTAAATTAAAATATAAACTACCCATACCTTTGTTTGTTCAGTCTTTAAAACTTCAGCCATTTGAGTGTAATAATTGTACTTTTTGCCCTATCCTCGTACTAGTTTTCATACCAAATATTTTTATCAACATATTTTTTTTTTTTTTTGTCTTTTTTCGTGACCGGCAACAGATCGCAACCCTCAGTGTTGCGCCCGTACGGGACCGGGACTGGCAACGGGATCGCAACCCTCGGTGTTGCACCCTCACCTCGCTCAGCCAGTGAGTGGCCGGTCTGCATGTGGGATCCGAACCCTCGGCGGGAACGCCACCGCGCTCCCAAGCGGCGCACTGTAGCAGTGCGCCACCGGGCCGGCCCTCAACATACTTTTTAAAAAACATAAATAAATGCATTTCAAAGGGAAACTTTACTTATCAATTCTAAAACAAAAGCCAATTCACTTGCAATTAATTGATGATGATAAAATTTACTGTGCATTACTGAAAAAAAATTGAGAGCCACCTATAAAAAATTTGCATGAACATACAAGTGCCATCAACAGCTCAAAAATTTGCATGAACATACAAGTGCCATCAACAGCTCACATAACCAAGCTCTGAGAAACATGGGTTTGACTCACTGAGAACAGCAGAGGATAGGGTTTGGCTACACAGCATACATGCTATTACAGTTTGGAAGGATAACGCAGCACCTCATATTCAGCTTTAGCTTCATGGATATGTTTTAGAGTACAATCAACACCACAGTAGAATCGTTCATCTGGGGCACACACAGCTTCGGAATGTTTTTTTTTTTTAAGTATTTTACAATAAAATTCCTGTATATGCTAATGAAAGTAAGATGCATGCAATTTTAAGGCAAACTGTGGTTATTTTTTTACTCCTCATTTGTGGTTAGTTTTGAGTACATTCTGCTCACTGACCACATTTCCTTTCTAGATATGTATATAAACGTCATCTGTCTGAGCTCATTTTGTATTCTTATTTTAAGAAACTTGTGCAGTTTTCTGTTCTGCTTTTAATACCTCTCAGCTAATCACATACCTCAAATTATAGCAGATTAAGAAAATATCATGGAAGGAATAATTGACACTAAGATAGCAAAAATAAGTGTTGTGAGTGGTGGTGATTATGTGTGTCCTCATGAGTGTGTGTCTATGTATATACATATAGATATACACATTTACATATCTAGTCATTCCTAGGAAGAAAATGAACCACAGGTTTTCATTTGGCTATATGTATGCACATAAATGAACCTCAGGTTTTCATTTGGCTATACACATGCACATAAGAGATGTATATATAAATTGCTGAAAACTTGAAATTCCAAATATCATTACTAAGATTAAAAAACAAATAATATTTACTAAGCTCTTATCATATACCTGGTACTGTGCTAAGCACTTTATCTGTACTATTTCATTTAACTGGCTCAAAAACCCTAAGAGAGATGAGTAACTGCACCTTGAAAAGTTTAAAGTAACTTGCTGGAGGTCACCCAGACAACAAATGGAGCAGGTGAAATTCAGACACGACTATTGGATTCCAGAGCATGACCTCTATATACTTTCAATGCAAGACCCGAAAAACCATCTTTCACCAGGTCTTCCCAATATTCTGTGCAATGGCCATGATCTAATAATAAAACAACTACTGACTGACCTAGTAGGTGTGGAAAACCATCATTCTGGCTTTGCCACTAGCTTTCAAATTAAAGCTTTTGCAAATCTTTCAAATTCTGGTCTCCTAAAGATGGAAATAATATCGACCTAATTGTGAAAATGATCAGGCAACAATCAGTACCATCAATACTATTATTAATAATTACCTAAAAATTACTATCACAGTGAGCAAGTCACATAGTAACACACTTTAGATGCAGGCTGAAACATCTGAGTGTACTTCAAAAAGTTCACGAAAAAATAGAATTAAAAGATAATACAAGGCCTGGCCGGTTAGCTGAGTTGGTTAGAGAACAGTGTTGATAACACCAAGGTCAAGGGTTTGGATCTTGGATCCCCATACCAGGCAGCCACCAAAAAAAAAAAAAAAAAAAAGAAAAGATAATACAAATCTTTTCATGAATTTTTTTGAAGTATCCACATATATGCACAGCTATTCCTGCTTCATTGTGCTTGCTAAATGAAACTATTTTATCATTCTTCCAGGTATGTGGGTTCTGAGGCTTGGCTGACTGAGTATAGTGA
>NW_007728393.1:301228-305075 GCF_000696425.1 Galeopterus variegatus
CCCCAACCCAGGCACCCACCAAAAAAAAAAAAAAAAAAAAAAGGAAAAGATAATACAAATCTTTTCATGAATTTTTTTGAAGTATCCACATATATGCACAGCTATTCCTGCTTCATTGTGCTTGCTAAATGAAACTATTTTATCATTCTTCCAGGTATGTGGGTTCTGAGGCTTGGCTGACTGAGTATAGTGAAAATAATAGCAAGGTTAGGGGTTTTATGTCTCTGTAGGCTGGTAAGCTATCCACCGTCAGAGACGGAACATGGACTCAATGCCAACCAGTTTCATGGTATGTTTGGGTGAACAGAGTAACTAGAGAAAAGTAGGACTCACGTTCAAATCTAGGAGAGATGCCTGAGACTAGTTAAGAATCCTGTTATATAGCTTTGAAATGATTCTAAACATTTACATAGTTTACTATGTGAATGATACACGTTTTTGCTATAGTAAGAACAGGGAGTATATTCCCCCACTCCCCTTGAGAATGTGACAGGGAACTCCCCCTCCCCTTGGGAATGTTACATCATACCTTACCAGACCCCATATGCTGAATTACTTACCTCAACTACTGGACTTCAAAATACAAGTGGCTGGCTGGTTAGCTCAGATGGTTACAGTACAGCCTTACACCACCAAGTTCATGGGTTCAGATCCCCATACTGGCCAGCCACCAAAAAATACCCCCATATAAACCTAAAAGTTTGACAGACACTTTGAGAGCTTAGGCCATGGCAGGCTACACTGAAAGCTGCTTCTCCTAAGACCAAGAGCATACACTGTGACACTGTGACAGGGCAAGACCCATTGGCCTTCAAGCTAATCTTGGAAACCTTGCCCACCAATATAGGCACTTTCCCTTACTTCAAAAGATCTTATCAGGGCCGGCCCGGTGGCGCACTGGATAGTGCGCTGCTTGGGAAGCGCGGCGGCGCTCCCATCCGAGGGTTCGGATCCCACATACGGACCGGCTCCCGCTCACTGGCTGAGCGAGGCGCGGGAGCAACGCCGAGGCTTGCGATCCCGTCGCCGGTCCCCGGTCCAGTACGGGGGCAACACTGAGGGTTGCGATCCGTTGCCGGACACGGAAAAAAGACAAAAAAAAAAAAAAATAAAAAAATAAATAAATAAAAAGATCTTATCAATGGTCACCACCTCCACTGTGTGGTCAGGCCAGTTTCTCTCAAGAAATTGCTCATTAAAAGGCACGCCTCAATCTTTAATTAGACTCCACTTTCCACAGAGGCCTGTTTCCATCCTAATTGAGCAACCAGACTTTAATAATTTTGGAAATCACTATGTGGTTAATGTACCTCATCGACAGTGTATGCCCTGTGAGATTTGTTCACACTATTCTCCCCCTCTTTAAGCACTGTGAATCTAAGGAAAAAGGAATTCTCTCTATATGATAATAAACCGTGTGATCTGCAAAATCATACTTTAATGATCTCATTTTCACCATACAAAACAAATCCACATAAAATGACTAAAATAAGCCAGCTACAGGAAAGCTCCTCAAAAGCAGCACAATCTATCTTGTGTTTAAAAGACAGGTTTCCCATTATATATTACTAGGTAGGGGCTCACCTAAAATCTAATCAATGGAAAAAAAAACTACAGAATTGGGCATTGTAACAGAGGACATGCATAATACATACACCAAATTTATACAAATTCCTTTATATAAACAACTTTAAATTAAAATACTGTAATTGAAATTTTGTTTGAGTTATGTAGATTTTATTATATATCACGTTTTAATAAATATTATACATTTATACTATTAAATATTATTTTGTATAACTTATACATTCTAATTTACAGGCTATTTATAATTTTAAGGGCACTTGACTATGTATAATCTAATTTCTGCCTTCCACACTAACTTTACAATCAACCTACAAGTTAGTTGTGACTCTCTACTACAGAAATAAAGAGTGTGATGGAATAATATCTGCAGTGAGAGTGGACTTTTCATGGATCTAGACATGTAAAGAGTTTGTCTAGAGTGTATTCAAGAGCAAAAGTGTCTTAATTATAGACAGTTGGTCCTGGTTCTTTATACAGAAACATGGAGAGAAAAGGGAAAAATAATTTATTATCCAGTACTGACTTGAGAGAAATATCCCTGAAAATGCATCCACTAAAGTGTAATTTGGTTTCCTAACTACAAGAGTATATCTAGCAGAAAGAAAAGGATCTCCCCTATGCATTTAACCACTACATATTATATATGTATTTACTGTAGTCTGACCTGTATTCTATGTATATTTGTCCAAGCTCTCTCACCAGATTATAAGCTCATTGAGGATAGAGACTGTTTTTCACCTTTCTATTCACTATAGTGCCTGCACTGAGGGTAGTGGGAACTCAAAAACATCAGATGCATTTTTCTGATTTGGGGATCAAGTAGCATTCCCACAGTAAACTAAAAAGTGGTTTACCAGTTTATAAATCATTCTCTTGTGAGTTTGTTTAGCACAAATTAATTTTTCAGAGTTTGATTCTACGAGTGAACTAATAAAATTAGAATTCAGTAGAATGGTACATATACCAGGAGAGTACAGGGGACAGAGTTTCTAATAAATTCCTGTAAATCAACTGCACATTTCTCCAGTGCATATTGGTGGGATTTTATGATAAGCTAACCCTCTTACTGCACCACATTCTCTAATGTTTTGTTACACTGTATGATGTTCAAATAGAGAAGTGTAGAGTTCTTTTTATTTTTTGCCTTTTATTATCACATAATAACATAACTCTTCCCTAAAGGTTTTTAAGGTATATAAATATATATTTAAAAGAAAACAAAATATTTATTTACTCTAGAGATTTACAAAATTAGAATGATAAATGAACAAAAATAATACGTTAATTTAGCAATCCCTAAAGGCAAGAGGCAACAAGTTCCATCTTGAAAGTCCCAGCTGACCTGTACACTGTGGGTATAGTTAGCAAGCTAGTGTTTTGAGTAGGAAGATAATGACTTTTAATTGGTTTATCACTGAAGTTTCATCCTGAAAGGAAAGAAATGAACTTAGAGTCAATATTAACAGGCGATAATTAAATTACAAGTTCTGCATGAGGCAACTGACGACCACTAACTTTAATAACTGGAGTCTGCATCTCTCTTAAGTAATATGCTTATAGCAGGAGCTAGCCAGTTAGCTCAGATAGAGGACTGCCTTACAACACCAAGGTCATGGGTTCAGATCCCCATACCAGACAGGCACCAAAAAAAAAAGCTATATGTTTATAGCATATTAGCAATGGTTGGTTAGTATTAAGTCAGAAAATCAACTTTATTTTTTAAATGTTCTAACAAAGTTTAATACAATGTTCAGGATGTTGACATAGCAATAGAAAATGAATTTTAACACGGGATAAAAACAATGTTCAAAATGAAGAACCATGATTGGCTACCTTTAATTATAAAGATCTGGAAACAAGAAAAATTTAAACATTTAATTTTATTATTAAAGCCAAAATTCCTAATTAGAATGTTGAAGTATTTTGTTATAAGGATTTTATGGTACCATTACAATTGTCAATGTTTTAAATTTTATGTGGTTCTTCAACATTAATTGTATGGTGGTGTCATAAGCATCATGTAGGAATTATATCATCGTAATGAGAATCTCCTTTTCGTATTTCGTTTTGAAGAACATTTAATGAACATTTGGCATTTAGGATATTTTTAAATGTCACCACCACCACTTCAACTTTGAAATACTTAACGCCATGTTTAAATTTGGGGCTTTTTGGGCCGGCCCGGTGGTGCACTCGGTTGAGTGTGGCGCTTGGGAGTGCGGCGGCGCTCCCGCTGAGGGTTCGGATCCCATATAGAGAC
>NW_007728393.1:306196-307295 GCF_000696425.1 Galeopterus variegatus
GCGCACTATCCAGTGTGCCACCGGGCCGGCCCCTAAATTTGGGGCTTTTATTACACAATTGCTGTGGACTAAGAGTACATTCTTGTTATGATTAGAGTAACCATATAAATTATCTACCAAACTTTTGAGGAATGATAGAGGATACTATTATTAAAAATACTTATGCCAAGGCAACAGGTATAAGCCAGGATGTATATTGCCCTAGTGTAGGAGTAGACTAATATACTATTACAGTACAATTCCTGGGTTATTATATTCCCTAATCATGAATGTAAGTTATCTCTGGAGAAATGCTTTCAGAATCCCTGCTTGAGATAACAGAAATGCATGTCTCTCTGCTATACACATGGGATATGGGTCTTCCTTGACTCCACTAGAGGTTTTTTATTGTTGTTTTCACTTTGGTGTCTTCAAGCACCTAGCAGAGCACCTGGCACATTAAGATGAAACTAGTGGAATTTTGGGTTACAGACAAGGAGAAGAGTGTGCTGGAGTTGTGCAAAGTGGTGGCTGGAAACGAAGGGAATCAAGGCTGAGGAACTTGGAAGCTGGGCTCTTTTCCTGTTTATCCCACAGGACAGTGTCTCATTATTCCTGTTCTTACAGGATCTCCAGAATTTGAATGAGTCCTCCTTTCTATTTCCACCAATCTGGTGTTTTACTCAGTACCCACTCAGAGAAAGGTAAAGACCACTCTCAAGAGTAGTGAGTATTTAAGTTCAGCTGGATTCTACAGGGATCTGTTCAGAGGAGATCATTTCCATGGAGCGGAATGTGGGGTTTAGGCACCCCTCTTCAATTATCTGTTCCTCCCTATACTGTGGCTAAAGACTGTTTTGAAGGAAGGGTTCAAAATTTACAGGATACAGGGGCCAAGAAGGGGAAGGGAGGTTAGTGAGAGGGGAGAATTCAGAGAGTAGTAGCAGATGTGGTCTCAGGCCACAATAGATTCTGTAATTTTAATGTAGGAGAGGGAGAGGAAGTATTTCTGGTAAGATGCATCTCTGCCTTTGGCTAGCTGCAGGCACAGCAGTCACAGAGATGCCCCCTCTAGCTGGATATATAACTTACAATTAATCCATATCAATATAGTTCTTAC
>NW_007728393.1:308491-309900 GCF_000696425.1 Galeopterus variegatus
CACCACACCAAGGGTTGTGATCCCCTTACCGGTCACGAAAAAGACAAAAAAAAAAAAAATAGTAACATCAGAGATGATACTAGATGTATATCCAGTAGAAATAATGAGATAAAACAATATCTGTTTGACATACCCGCCAGAATTCACGTATTTTCCTGAATTTTAAAAAGTTGAAATACAATTTACATACAGCAAAATATGTAAATATCAAGTTTTACTTATACTTTTTGCACTCAATGACTTTTAAGCTAGGAATACACCCATGTAATCAGCACTCAGATCAAAGTACTAAACATTATCACAATCCCAGAAAGTTCCCTCATGCCTTGCAAAACTATATTATCATTCAGAAGTTTTCGTTCTTTAGTTATTCCCAACTCACCTCCAATTCTATATAAACTACCATATCTGTTTTAAAATTTCAAGTTTGCTGGGTCTGCCCCACCCCTCGTCCAATATATCTCTTCTCTTTTAAGACCTTATTTCCTAATATTCTGTTAAATGAGAAGTAGCTCTTATTGCATGGATAAGTCAATAATTAAATAAGAATAACAGAGTGACATTGATAAAAAAAAACTTGCTACTTCAGAATATGTTTGAGAAAATACCAAGAACCAATAAATGTCACCAAGTGAAAAATATAAAAATATCCATAATACTATAGGGTCTATGTAGATATTCAACAACGTAAATAAAATCCATTAAAAACATGTTCATGCTCTCTCTGCTCTGCCATTTTCTTCCAAGTGAGACCCCCGCATTGCTGTAAAGCCACAACCAAAGAAGACTCATCAGCTGTGTTCCCTGGACTTTGGACTTCCCAGCCTCAGAAACTATGACCAGTAAGGGGAGCAAGATGGCGACGGGTCTGGAGCGAGCGTGCCAGAGGACAGAGNTTCACAGCGATACCTCTATGCTCCCGGAAAACAAAGGTCTCATAGCATCATATTTTCTTTAAATGTGCTTTTATTGTGTGCTTATCTCCACTATAGTCTCTCACTGTACAGACCCCATGGTGCGTGCAAGATCTTTAAATGGGGAATCTATGTAAGGAATTTAAATGAGGAAAAAAGAAAAAAATTTCAAGACAGAATACAAATAGCAAGGTTAAATTGACTGCTGTTAACCCTCTGCTGACACCAACTAATAGTGCAAAAGCAACAGCAGGAACCTGAAACAGAGATTAGTGTTGGGGGAATTTAAGCTCCTGATACTTATAAATGAAATATACTGGCTAGTTTTTCTTCCTAAGGTATCACTTTAAAGAGCATTTTAAAAGTAACATCAGAGGGCCAGCCCCGTGGCACACTCGGGAGAGTGCGGGGCTGGGAGCACAGCGACGCTCCCACCATGGGTTCGGATCCTATATAGGACTGGCCAGTGTGCTCACTGGCTGAGCGCGGTGCGGG
>NW_007728394.1:0-14435 GCF_000696425.1 Galeopterus variegatus
CAGGAGGCAGCCGGCGACGGCGAGGCGGCCGGCGTGCTGGGCCTGAGTGTGTCCGCCGAGTGCCACCTGTGCCCAGTGTGCGGGGAGACGTTCCCCAGCAAGGGCGCCCAGGAACGCCACCTGCGCCTGCTGCACGCCGCCCAGGTGTTCCCCTGCAAGTACTGCCCGGCCACCTTCTACAGCTCGCCGGGCCTGACGCGGCACATCAACAAGTGCCACCCGTCCGAGAACAGACAGGTGATTCTCCTCCAGGTGCCCGTGCGCCCGGCCTGCTAGAGCGCGCCCTCCACCCCGGCCCCACGAACTGTGCCTTCGCTTGGAGACCCACAAAGAGAGCGCACCCTGCACGCCCCGAACCCGCGTGCGCGCTGGGGGCGCCCCCCAACTCCCCCGTGAAAGTGTCGCCTCCGCTTCTCTCGCCGTGGCGTGACGGTAACCCCGACCCTCTCGTTGTGACTCCTTTGGACCCCCCTTTTGCGTTGTGTCCCCTTCTTCATTTTCTGTGCAAGGGAGGGAAGCTGTACGCGTTGGTCGTTGGTCTCGTGGTTGGAAGCCTCCCTTTGGAGGGGAGAAGCTGTTTTTCTTGCTAGTATTCGCTGTGTTCATGGTCTAGAAATGCGGTTTGCTCTCGCCTCCCGATCTCTGCTCTCTGTGTATGTAGCGTACGGGTTGTTTGGGGTGAATCTTGAGGAATAAATGCCTTTATATTTCACAGGCTGTAAATTGAACTTCCCACATGATTAGCTTTATTATGGCTTGTGAACTGCTGGAGTCTGGCTTTACCTTTTTGTATGTGAACAAATCAAATTGCTTAAAAAAAGAGTTTTCTTTAGTATAGCCACAAATGCCTTGAACTGTTGTCTGTTTGGGGATTGTTTTCGGGGGCGGGGGGAGGGAATTTTCAGAAAATGCTGTAGTTACTGCCTCAATATTTCACGTAAGACTTTTTGGTTTGATCATCTTTGTTGAGGTAGGGCCATATGAGTTCCCTCAAAATGTATATGTTGATTTATGAGTAATTGTTATTTATTCTTTATTTATTTATATTGATTATGAAGATTATGATATTATTTGATTGCAGATCTTTGTTTGGTGCGTTTTCCCCCGTCACTCTTGACATTTCACTGTGCATTTTAGAAGAGAGCCTTTTTCTAAAGGGATCTGCTAAAAGTTTTAACTTTTCTACCTATTTGAGTGTATTACAGACAACCTACCATTTTATTCTGCTTGGAGGGCCCCTGAGGCCCTTGTACAACCGACAGCTCTTACTTTTAAATGCAATCTCTTTTCTACATACATTATTTTCTTAATTGTTAGCTATTTATAGAAAGCTTCAATAGAACTGTTTCAACTGTATAACTATTTACTATTCAAATAAAATATTTTCAAAGTCAAAGCATGGTGGATTGATTTCTGTGTCACATGGTTTCAACAAGGATTTAGAGCTTCTGATGATTTCTTAAAAAGTATCTTTATCCTTTATCAAGAAAAAGAAAACCACCGCAGTCACTAGGGTCCTGGAGTTATAGAGCTGAATCTAAACTGCTGGGTTGTGCTCTTCAGGCAGCTGGAGAGTGTAGCCTCAGAAATGGCTAACTAGAACCGACGGCTTGTTGGGGGCCTTTAGAAATGTGCTGGAAGGTGTGTTAGGATGAAGACATGGGCATCCTTTCAGAGAAATCTGGATGAGTGTCCAGAAGAATCTATCCTTTTCACCCAAGGGATGTAGGAACACCACTTTAACTTAGCAAATCCTTTGTTTTTCCACAATGTGGGGCTCCGTGTAACAGCAATTCCTCAGATAAATAAAGTGGATAGTTTTTGTTCCTTAAGTATCAACCAGAAAAAAGTAGAAATGATTTTACAGTCAGATTTACAAAGTAAGGAAAGCAAACCAATTCCCATTTGCATGCAACAGAAGTTCAGCAACTGGGTTCGGTGTAAGGGCTCAGAAATAATTTCCCAATCAGGTAAGCAATCTATTTTGGGGTGAAAATGGAACCCCATTTGTTTGGGGTATTAAATTTAATAACAGGTAATTAGAGCGTTTTCCGTTATATGTCACTCAGCTCTTTGAAGAACAGTTCCGCCTGTCCCCAGTGAATATTTTGAGTTGTTTTCCTCTCTCTGAGACATTTGATTAGGGAGTTGTTAAACATCACAACTGTGCATTCTCTGCCTTTGGTGTGTTTTTGCTACTTTTTTCCTAGGGCCTGATAAATCTCCAAACGTTTGCGTGCCAAAGAGATTTTAGACGCCTGCACAGCGAAGGGATCTTGTACTTCCACAGAGTAGCTGGACTGAGGGTGGGAAGGGCAGTCCGTAAGGAACTCGGAAGGAAAATTGAGGAAAGATGATTTCAGATGCAGACCCTAAGTTTTGTGGGGGGAGGGCTTAGGACAAGGCCCGGCTGGCAGGGACACTGACTGTTCCTTTCTTTGTGAGGCTCTTGAAACAGATTCAGAATAACAATGAAGGCGAAACCACCACAGGTGAATTGCCTCCAGCCCGTCCTTTTGCCTTTTATTTCCCAGTTTGGAAAATAAGGGACGACGAAAAAAGCTCAGGGCCAGCACGATATAAAAGCACAGGAACAAAGCAGCATTTATGACATCCCCAAAACTTTGAATAAAACAAAGAAAAACTCAACATTTGTGGGCTAACTGCTCCCCCAACCCTCCAGCAACCATAATATGGGAGCTTTTAAAATATTTTCTCTGAATCACATCACACATTAAAAGATTCCCCAAACTGAGGGTCAGTGTATGTACGTTTGGATTGCAATAAAGTTTCCTTAAAAACCCGCAGGCCGGCCACACGCGACGAGTCCAGGCCCGTCTGCAGGAGCGGTATCAGGTCTTCTGTCGTGGGCTACTTTTCTTGTCCGTAATCATAAAGTATCAATTCCTCTAAGATCCATTTTTATGAGAGTAAATATAGTTTGGTTGTTCACAAACGTGCTCCTTCATCTCCTGTGGAAATTGATTTCAATTGACCAAATATACCTTTTCTAAAATAGAAACTAAAATTTAATTTACGTGAGATATTAAATGAAGCTGTATAGTAAACGGAGCATACTGAAGTTGACTAAACGGTGTAGAAGAAATAGAAAAACTCAATTTATTTCAAAGTGATATGATCGTGAGATATTAAATGAAGCTGTATAGTAAACGGAGCATATTGAAGTTGACTAAACGGTGTAGAAGAAATAGAAAAACTCAATTTATTTCAAAGTGATATGATATGAGTTAGTGGAACATTCCACAGAAAGGAAATCAGATTCTCTCTCTTTTTATGCCTCCCTGGATAACAAGTTCCCAGGGCTCCTATCATAGAACACCACGTTGCAACGCACGCACCTTCTTTATAAACGTGCAAAGGGTGCCGAGGACGTCCTCTGTGTTCTGAGGCTGCACCAAGCTTGGAAGGCCGTCAGTGGAAACGTGCCCAAGGCTCCCCTCCACCCCGCAGCAAGGCTGTGGTGGTGAGAGGGTTGGGGGTCAGGGAAAGTAACAAGGCTAAAGAGAGAGCAGCTAAAAGGCAGGGTTCAATTTGTGCCAGTGCCTCTCCCTCCCTTCTTCCATACAGATGTGGAGTAATAAAAGGTAAAAGGCAATTCAGCACTCCTGTGGTTCCAAAGTGAGCCTGTGACTGAAACAGCTGCAGGACAGGCTGTTTCCCCCTTTCTTCAGGGTGGATAGTGTCCTCTTGAGGTGCGTTCCTGCCCCATTGCTGGCCTGGAGAAGCTGGGGCTCTCCCAGCCTTGGAGCAGGAAGGCTGTACTGGGGACATTGGACCTGGGTGAGCTTAAGCAAGGACGGTGCTTTGGAGGTATTCGTTCCCTCAGTGTAGCACCACGGACCAGGTGACTGTGCCTTTCAGATACTCCAAGGCCTGTCGCTGGGTTCAATCTGGGTGTACTCAGATCTCACAGGGCAGAAACGAAGGCAGGAGGCTGATGCCTCTAGCTGCACAATGACCCATGTGGACATGTTGGGGTGCCCTGCAGAGACCTGGGTGCACAAGGTTGAACAGAGCAGCACCAGCCACAGGTCTGTGCCCAGACGCTGCTGACAAAGGCACAACATTTCTCATGTACCCCCGTTGGCTCTGCTGCAGGCGCCAAGTGAGCGACCGCCTCCTCCCAGCAGCAGATCCATGCCATCTCCTTGGACTTAATTCCACAGCCATCCACAGAGTCTTCAGACAAAGCAGAGGAGTGGCTTAACAATCCTAGAGAAGAGATGACATTATAGGAATTCTTCGTGTACCGATTGTCTTGCAAAAGAGAAAGGCCTTCAAATAAGGTTAGGCAAGCCGGTGGCTTTATTAAGTTGAGTCACCTGGCTTCCTATAGGCCTTTGTCTCTTCATCTGTAAACCAGGATGATGCTCATGGCAAATGCCCTGAGGGGATCTGTGAGCCACTGTGAGATACTTGGGGAGGATTCCTGAGACTTTGAGAGGACTCCAGAGGGAACAAGCCGCCTTCATATAGACAGGGGAGGACCCCTCTGTCAGTGCTGTTCCATGGCATTTAGGATTAGTTATAAATCCACAGGCAGGCTTGCTTTGAGCAAAACTTGCTGTCTCTGCAGAAGGGACCTTTGGGTCTTGTAGAGAAATTTTCTGGCAAGATGATATGTCACCCAGTTAGATTGCTACAGGGCAAGGATATGTTACAGTTTTTTCATGGCCAGGCTAGAGAAACCTGTACTGTTTGGTAGTTGAAGGCACAAGCCATGGAATTTAGAGAAGACCACGGAGGAAACTGAGTTGTAGAGGGAAACCCACAAGGTGGCAAAGCACCCCAGTGTGTGAAAACCAACTGAATAACAGCATGCAAGGACGTTGATTCCATTTGACAAGGTAGCAGCAGAGCATGGAGCACCACGTGGTGGCCTAAAGACACTTGGGATTCTCAGCTTAAATTGTAGAAACATCTGATTGGTGTTTTGGCAACATAACCCAACAGTAGTAGCCTGAAAATCCCACCTGGGCGGGAGAGTCAGCGGTCAAAAGAATCCTCAAGTTAACATCCTGTCTTATACATTAAAGAAGCGTATTGTTTCTTTATTACCAACTTGCAGCATTAAATGGCCCATAATCATGGGGAAAATCTGGTATGCTTGTAACTCCTGGGTTCTAACATGGCAATTGTCTCTAACAGGCACATCAGCAACACTAAGAGAAGTTCAGAAGTGGGAGCTGGCTCTATAACTTAAGGAGACCTGGTCATAGGACGCACAGAAGTGTTCCCACCCAGTGGTCCTAGGTTAAAGAACTATTCACGAACACCCAGAACAGGAAGAGAGTCCTTTGAAGGGCTGCTGTAGTCCTGGGGCTCCTGCGTCCTAGAGCTCATCCTGTCCCTCTGGCACCTTCATCAGCCAAGGTTCCCAGGCAAGACCAGGTACTTCGAGTCCACAGGAAGAAGAGGTCAGAGAAGATGGGTGGCACCTACCTGCCCAATGATTCAATGAATAGGAGAATCTTTTTTTCCATCAGGAAAACTAGGGAACTCCGCCTCCTTCTGATGTTGCTAAGGAAACAGATCAATAATTTTCAACATCCCCTCATCTTGTGCAAACAACCAGCTACAGGCTTTGGTGTCATCGAGGAAACTTCCTAGCCAAGAGGATCTTCTGAAGATGAATCAATCCTGTTTCTTCGGAGGCATTCTTTACGAGGACTTGCAGGGAGAGATTCCTACAGACCTGATGAGAGCTGTCACCAGCAAGGGACCCGTGATGGACCTATGGGGTGAAGGGGATTTCTTATAGCCAGTTGAGAGAAACAACTTGGCTTACATGTTTACCATTCACAACATTCTTTTGATTGTCACTGAGGCCTGATATGTTTCTAAGAATCATAGAACATATCGGAGCATGTGATTTGAAGTCAGTTACATGTTTTCAGTAACACAAGTACACATGCCTTCATCTCTTAAGCCCCAGCTGTCATCATTTTTAAACCACATACTTTAATTGTGGGCTTGCTCTGCTGCATCTGGAGAGTGGAATGTTCGATTCCACGCATGATTCCTTCTGACAGTACATGGCGAGCAGATGGGTTACGGGGTGAATGCGTTTCGTGTTTGTCTTGTTTGAAGATTTCTACACTGTGTGGTCTTCTTGGTGGCATTGCCACACAAAGCATGAGTACTGAGGATTTTTCTTTAGCTCATCGCATAAGCCCACACTACTGGGACAAACCATTCTTGGAACATTCACCAAACTGAAAGGAAACCTATAGAAGACTTATTGCCAGCAGGGATACATTCAAAGGCATGATTATCGAGAGCCAGTGTTTCAAGCATGTCATGTTCACGCCCTGCACCGGTGTCACAATGTCTGTAAGAAGCTTATCGACACAGTTTGCATTTAGTTTCCTGGCGCTGGCTCCCCTCCATCAGAACCCAGGCATTCATGGTTCCTTCCATTTGGTTTGAACCAGTAGAGTGAGCATTGCACAGCAGGGTAACAATAATGCCGGAAACTTCAACCTGAATTCATTGTTCATTCTCTTTCACTCATCAGAGAAGGCCCTTTTATTTGAATGCAACATCTGCTTTGTCTCTGTTGTGCAGGGCCAGGACCCTGATGCAATGCCCCCCCCCCAATGCCACAGCCAGGTGACAGTCACACCTGACTGTGACAGGATCCATGGAGTGAGCCAAAAGGCTATTGTGTGTCGAATCTCAGGGGAGGTGTTAGTGCATGGAAGGGTGGGTTACAGAGAAGGGCTCTTTCTACAGGAGGAAAAAAAATGAGGCTACAATTTCCTCCCAGCACAAAGAACAGAAAAGGACGGGGAACTTAGGCTGAAATGCATGTGTCCGGTGTTGTCATTTAAAAGCTTGTAACATCAATTGATTGCCATTCTTTTCTATTGCTATCTGCTATATTATGCAAAACGAGCCTTTGCCATTCTAGAATGCAGCTACAAAGAGTTTGCTATTAGGAGATGGGCAGAAACCCACAGGAATAGTGTACATGAAAATGATCAAATGGAGAACTGTCAGGGACAAAGGGAAACAAACCAAGCTGCAGTCTCTGGGTGCCCAAATTCAAACAGAATCATGTTCGATTCATCAAATATCTTATACCACAAAAGAATACATTCTCCCCCCCGTCCCACGTGTCTTAATAGAAGATCTTTATTGCCTCCTTTGGAATAGAATTATTATCCTTGATACCTTTCTGGAGGTTTTTATATGACTATCTGGATAAATCACCAAACACAAGTTATAGTTTCAAATCATTTTAATGAATCAGCTACACAATTAAGATTTCAGATTTGTACAGAAAACTTTTTGCTCTGTTAACTACAGAGAAACCATGTTTTTTCCCTTTAGTATTTTCAAAATTTGGCAATTTAGATAGAAGAAATTAAACACTTATTGTATCTACCTTGCTTTGTTTGGAGTAGTAACTGTGATTTTATACATTCTAAGATTATACTAAGATTCCAGAATTATTGCCACATTGCAGTACTTCACCGTCTCTATCATTATAACAGAAGAGGCTAAACCAAGAGTTGGTAAACTAAGGCCCACTAGCAAAATCTGGCCATGAGCCTGTTTTTGTAAGTAAAGTTTTATTGAAACATAGCCGTGCCCATTCACTTAGTGTCTATGGCTGCTTTCACACCATAACTGTGGAGTTTAGTAATTGTGATATTGACCATATAGCCCACAAAGCCCAAAATATTCACTATTTGGTCCTTTATAGATGAAGTTTGCTGACAGTAATATCATGCAGAGACAATAAAATCATGCAGTTGTATTTTATAGAGCGACTACATTTCTGCCCTTGATTAGATGGAAACTTGATCTTTACAAAAACCGCGCTTTGCTCAATTTTATGTTGAGTGTCACAAATCCATCGACTCAGCATATGTAATTCATGAAAACTGCAAAATTCAGTAGCGTGGTTTTTATAGGTGTCACCACCTCAGGTACCATGTTTTTTTAAATCTGATTGTTTAAGTAAGAGAGTTTACAAGTTTTTCCGATAGTAGAAAACTGTCCTCAAGATAGTTTTATTCTATATTGTTCGTGTTTGTCATGTCAATTACAGTGGCTCTCAGGCAATATGTACAAATCCCAACCTGTGTAGTCATCCACAAAAATCTAAACAGAGGAGAAAGATTGTCTCCTGGCTTGGAGGTTGTTTTCTCATTCCAGTAATGGTTTAATTGATCAAGTGAAAGCACAGCTCTGGGTTGAACCAGAAGAAACTGCTGTTGTTAGAAGTAAAAATTACAAGTTTCACATCAATAATTTTGTACGGTTCAACCTGACATTTCAAAGGTTTTTGGTAACCCTTAGCTTAATAATTGAATTAAAAACAGAAGATAACTTTAGTTCAGCATCATCAAAATAGTGTTAATTCTATAGCAACAAACAACTTCTTGGCAAGTACTGAGCTCTTTTAATCGTGCAAATATTTGATCATTTTGGAAATTTAGAGCAATATCCAACAGTGAGAAGTCTGTTCTGATGACAGATTCCCAACCACTACTTGAAACTTTTTTCTAAAAGAGGTTTCTGACCCAGCCTCAGGAGTGTATCAGATATGACAACAGTACTAAAAACTGTGCTGTGCTCTGTTAGTACATAGTTTTTAGAGCCTGGCTACTTACAGTGCGGATCACAGACCTGAAGCACTGGCATCACCTGGGAGCTGGTTAGAAATGCAGAATTGCAGGCTCTTCCTCAGATCTACTTAGTCAGCATCTGCATTTTAACAAGATCTCCAGAGGATTTGTGTGCACCTTGATGTTCAATACGCATGGTTCAGAGGTTGAGGTCTTGGTCACAGATTGAGTTCTCGTAGTAGTTGCCACCTATAATGAATTTGGTCTGGGAAGAGTTGATGACTTGAAGTCTTCACCAAGGACTACTAACCCCAACTAATAATGGATTTGTAATAATACGACTAAAATTCATATTACTTGCCTGGTCTAAGACCTCCATATGAATGACTCACATTGAGTTCTCACAGTTACTCTACGAGGCTGTGTTGATCACTATCCCTGTGAAACAGTGGAAGAAATGGAAGGTTCTGAGAGGTGACATGGCCTGTGTGTGGAGAAATTTAGTTGAGATCAAGAAGGAAACTGGTTCCTAGAGAGAAACCCCTAATGGGGCAAATGTTCCAGCATGGAAGAACTCAGATGGATAAGGAAAAGCAAGAGTCTTGATGCCACCTTCGTGTCAAGGGGCTGCTACAGCATGGAGCATGGTGGTGGCCTATGGATGTGTACAGTTCTAATCCCAAGTCATGGGAACAACTGCTTTGTGTTTTGACAATTTGGCTCCAAAATAATATCCTGAAAATCCTACCCAAGTGAGAGAGAGAGGAGCCAAGTGTATCATCATTTGAAGTTATCTCTTACCTTATACACTGGGGAAACTTCTTATTTCTACGTGACCCAGCGTGCAGACACAAATAACCAGTACTCATGAGAAAATCAGGTAAATTCAGCACTTTGTGATTGTAACTGAGGCTCTCGCACTGGCATGTTTGTAGGACCAACTCCGCAGATTCTGCACCATTTTTTGCTTTGCTTTAACATGCTGCAGATGCAAACCCTAAGAGAGAGAAATGGATGAATTCATTGAGAATGATGGTGTTTTAAGCAGCAGCCCAGTGAGAATATCACTTGGAGTTAGCTCGCCCGTGCCACCTTCGATCGAGTTCTCTACCTTCCACTTTGGTCTATAAGCACTTGCCTGTGGAAATCACTTCTTCTATATCTGCGAGTCAGGGAACAGGCCGTCCCAGAACCATGGCAACCAGCATGTGTGAGAGAAAGAACATCCTGAGGACAGGTCACTAAGCACTTCCTGCCACCTTAACCTGAGGACAGCAGAGGGACACCAACACTTCCCTCTGCCAAAGGGACCAAACCCAAACCCCAACTCTGAGGTGCACAGTCTAGTAACTTTTAAGAAAATGTTTCATAGATAATTTTATACCTCAAAGAGAGTGTCAGTGCTGTGGCTTCTGGAAGTAATGGATTTTGGCAATACTAGCAGGGATTTCACATGCTTATGTGCGAAGGGACCCTGTTTCTTTTCCACATGCTGTGGCTGCTGGGTGCCAGGGGTTTGGAGCACAAATGCTTGCTTTCATCATCTTGTCTCCACCATTTAAGGGCTGTGTGTCCTTGGAGAAGTCACTAACCTTCTCTCTGCCTGTTTTCTCACTAACAAAATAAAGAGCAGTGCCCAGATGTAGTGGGTATTTATCATGTTTTCTGCTTGCCCCATGCCTTTTAGACACCCTTCCTATGCTCAGATAATTTCTCATCCAATGAGTCCTGCCTCGCCAAGGTGGAATCCAGAAACTGGCTTTTCCAGCCTCCATTGCACTAGGCTCTGCCGTAAGGAAATGCAAAATGTGTTGGGCATTAAGATCAAGGTCCAACAGTGATGAGTCAGGTCACCTTCAAAGCTCAGTTTGGAGGTGTCTGACCTCTACTTAGAGGCGGTCTAGGTACAGAGGAAAAGAGATTATAATCAACGCACCCATCATGTAGTCTAAACCACTAGTACTATTGTTGTATGTAAGTTCCTTCTGTACATTGTCTTCAGCTCATCTTCAAAACAACCATTGGTTCAATGTTCCACTTCCTATGACTGTGTAACAAAAAAATCACCCCAAAACTTAGTGGCTCAGAACAACTGACATTTCTTATATCTAATTATTTATGTGGGCCAGGAATTCATCAGCAGCCTGGCTTGATGGTTCCAGTGTGGGGGTCCTCCTGAAGGTACAGTTAGTTGTTGGCTGGGGCTGCAGTCAAGTGAAGGGCTGTTTGGGGCTGGAGGATCCACTTCTGAGATTGCTCCTTCACTTAGCAGCTGGTCTCCACAGGACTGCTTGAGTGTCCTTACAGCATGGTGGCTTTCTCCAGAGCAGGCCAGCCAAGAGGCTAAGGTGGAAACTGTAATATCCTGGCAGACACATCACTTTTGCTGTGCTCTATTGTCCCACAGGTCATCTCTGAATCAGTGTGGGAATGACTGTCCAAGGGCATGAGTACCAGGAGGTGAAGATGGCCGGGGGCTGTCTTTGAGGCTGGCGGCCACACTCAGTGTTCTTGCCCTCAAGCACAGGTGAGGAACCAAGAGTCAGGACGGCTGGGACTCAGGAGCACAAGGCCACACGGGGACTGTGCAGCTGGAATTTGAAGCCAGTACCATCTGATTCCCAGGACTGTGTTCCTCTCCAAGCTACAATTAAGGGTGCATTTATCATGTATTTTGATACAATTATGTTAGTATTTTCAGAAACTTCTTCAAAATCATGATATTTTTGGGCCAGCCCCGTGGCTCACTCGGGAGAGTGTGGCACTGGTAGCACTGAGGCTGCAGGTTTGGATCCTATATAGGGATGGTCGGTGCGCTCACTGGCTGAGCGTGGTGCAGACAACACCATGCTGAGAGTTGCGATCCCCTTACAGGTCAGAAAAAAAAAATCAAGATATTTTTTGGAATGTAATCATGGAAAGAAACATGGACATGTGGGATGGACAAGCTGAACAGGAAGCCTTGCTTTCTTTGGTCAATATATGCCTCATTTTATTATGGATGAAATTATGCCTTTTGCCTGGGTGCCCCTGTCCCCTTTAAAATTCTTTTTCTTTTCTAAGTTGATGGGTGATTTAATGAGTTCTCTCATACAAACACAGGAAAACAGAATCCTAGCTTTGTTTTTTTATATAACTCCAAAACTAACTTATAGATTTCTAAAATGATCAAATAGTCTATTAGGACTAAAACTACTATCTTAGTCAGCTTGAGTGGCCAAAACAAAATACCATAGACTGGGTGTCTTAAACCACATGAATTTATTTCTCATGGTTCTGGAGGCTGGGAAGTCTAAGGTCAAGGTGCAGGCCAATTCACTTGTCCGGTGAGGGCTGCTTCCTGGCTCACAGACAGCCACTTCCTCACTGTGTCCTCACACGGCAGAGAGAGAGCAGCTCCGGTCTCTCTCCCTCTTATAAGTGCGCTGGTCCTGCCTTGGGGCCCCAACCTCAACATTTCATCTAAATCTAATTACCTCACAAAGGTCCCAGCTCCTAATATCATTAAATTGGGGATTAGAGATTCAACATATGGATTTTGGGGGGACACAAACATTTAGTCCACAACAATGACATATGCTTTCTGACTCAATAATTTCATTTTGGGTAATTTATTTCAGAAATAAAAGCAACCATGTGTCAGGATGTAAGTGTGATGGTGTTTATTACAGGCGTATTTGTTATAGCAAACATTGGACACCACTATAATGTTTACAGATGGGCTCAGTAAATTAAGGTACATCTATATTAAGGAATAGTATGCAACTATTAAAAATGATGAATTAGAGGGAGGGGTGCCCGTGACATGATGTTTAAAAAGGAAGTTGTAGAATAATGTATATTGTATGATGCTGTCTGTAAAAAAGAAACCCTTGTATCTTTGTGTATGTCCGCATTAATCTGGAGAGAAGGCAAGGCTCTCTCCTAGAGAGAATATTCCTTCAATAACCTGTTTATCAACCTCAGGGACAGGGGGGTTGACGTGGGAGCAAATCATTCTTTTTAGAAGGAAGTATGGAATATCTGATGTAGCATACAAATCAATGCTTTGGCTGTTTCATTAACATCTTAATGATAATTAGTTAATAAACCTGCTTTGGTTAAGAGAAGCTCCTGTTTTGAGATTTCCTACCAGCATTCTGCTCTCATCTTTAGGTCGAAACAGTTCCAGGGGCTCTTTTTTCCTGGTGCCTGAAAAGAAGATGTCAAAATGTCCCCAAAAGAAGGCCATGGAAATACTGTTTCCAGTGGGCCCATAATTGGTCATCAACATGGAGGACAAAATGGGGTGACATTTTTTAAAAGGAGGAGAAGATGGTGCTGTTAAGTGCAGCCCTCGCTGGCTCAAACCGCTCACGGAGATTTGCCGCAGATGCTCCGCAGGTTCGGAAGGAGGGAGACCTGTTACTGAGGCCCTCTGCTTGCACTTAGCCCAGCAGCCATTTCCTAGGGAATATTGATCAAAAAGTACTCACCTTATCATCTGAGGAGCATAATGCAGCCCCTGAGTATTCATGGAAAAAAGCTTTTCTTTGCCAGGCTATTTTCTGAAGTCAAAAAGCTCCTTTCAGGATCTGTAATAGCAAGCCCCTTCCCACTTCACACCCTCAGTGAGATGCACACTCCAATTTTCAGACCCCTAGGACCCCACGCTGAGGAGGAGGCTGGCGAGTATGACCTCTTCATATCGAATATTCTATGTTAAACTCGACAAGCATTTTAACGGGGGGTGGGGGGGGCATATAAATGGAAGATTAAAAATCACACCTGGACATTCTTGTCCCAGATATAATTTATGTCTTTCTTTCTTTCCTAAAATAATGTTTTAAATAGAATATTCTATCACATACACGAATGTCCTCTGATTTCTGAGGCAGGAATATCTTGGTGTTAAAAAAAAAATTGATCAGTGCTTTTCATGCCTGCTGCAGTGTGGAAGGAGGATGCTAACTGGGACTTCCTAGTTTTTCCTGCTTTTGTCTGTAAAAGGCAGAATCTTCCAGACAAATATTTCTTGACATGACAGCTTGTTATAAATGCCTCACCACCCTCACCTTATCCAACTAACTTAGGGTAGTGGAGACTCAGGAATTAAAAATATTTTTAACTTAAAATTCTAACAACAACAAAAAAAACTTGCCATCTCCAATTCCAGCAAATTTTTTTTATATTAATCAGAAGAAGTATCGTCTCAGAGAGTTCCTACTGTTTTGGGTGCTGCAGTTTACCTGAGTGTGTGTTCTGAGGGCACACGTGGGGACACATCTGGGCAGAGAATACACTGCTATTGGAAGAGCCCTGCCCTCCTGCCTGCCAGCCTGTCTGGTCACGTTCTCGGAGGGCGAAGGTGCAGCTGAGGCTGCATCAGGCTGCGGGCTAAGAACCTCCAACTTCAGTTTTGGAAGCAAGTCTCTGCTCCATTCAAGGGTGGTTCTTGGGCATTTAGTGCATTGATATGTCCTTACCTTATTTCTTTGAAACTCCTGAAACATAAAACTTTTTCAGGAGATGATAAACAGAGAATTTTGGCCAAACTGTACAAGTGGTTAATGAATGTGCTGCTGTCCAGAGCAGAGAGCAGACAGCGGCCTCCTGGAGTGTGGGGGACCTGCCCCTGCACCACCAGCAAGTGCAGGAATTCTGTTTTTCCTCCAGGTTCTTTGCCTTAAAGCCTATTTTTCAGATCTAGAGACATGAGCAATTTGTCTTTCCAGAGATGTACTAGCCAATGGTTTCTCGAGTCACAGACGTAGGTTAATTCCAGGTTAATTCTCTTCTTTGCATATAGGGAGAGTTGATGAGGGTCTCGTGGTAAAACAAGTTCCCCCACATTGA